>NC_048604.1:39251864-39421864 GCF_003668045.3 Cricetulus griseus | reverse complement strand
CTGGACAAGAGGCAGGTAGGGGCTGGGTTTTCTTACTTTCATTTAAAAATTTTTATCTTCGGTGTGTGAGTATTTTGCCTGCATGTACGTCTGTGCATCATGTATGCAGTGCTTGTAGAGGCCAGAAGAGGGCGCCTTATCCCCCTGGGGAATGGAGTTACAGATGATTGTGAGCCACTATGTGGTTTCTGGGAATTGAATCTGGATCCTCAGGAAGAGTAGCGGGTGTTCTTAATGCTGAGCTGTCTCTTCAGCCCCAAGGCTTGGTTGTTTTGACTTTTCTTGCTCCCCTTTCTCTTTCTTGCTCCCCTTTCTCTTTCTTGCCTTTCTAGCTGCTTTCCATTGTGTGTGACTTTCAAACAACTGTTTGAATTTCTCTGCTCACTTTACTTTCTTGCTTTTCCAACTGCCATAAGCCCTGAAAATGCTGGAAGTGCAGTGGCATGTTTCATGCATTAGTGTGACTGTATTGTGCTCCATTCCATCAAGCCACTCTTTAATTAAGAATAAAAGAGACTGGGCATATGACCCCTTTCACAGAAGAAATAGGTATTAATAAAAAGCAATAGGACTTTTACTGTATAAAAACATCTTTGGAAGGCCTCATACCTTATTTTCGCAATTAATTGTGTGAAGCAGATTTTATTTTGTGATACTGGGCATGAAGCCCAGCTATATCAAATAATTACCTAAGGTCATATGGGTTAGCAAGTTGACAGAGTGAAAATTCAAACCTATGACACTAAAACCTGTGCTCTTGACAACCATATCCCTTTATTTAGATTCCAGCTAGAAGTAGAGGAAGTGGGGTGGACACTTAAAGAATCTTTCTATTTAGCAAATGTTTTTGTACTCCCTATTATGGACTAAGGTGTATGGATTATAAAAGGATAAATGTGCATATTCTCTGCCCTTAATAAAGTTAGTTGGGCAGAGAAGATAGGACCACTGTTTAAATGCCTGTAATAAAAGCAAAGTTGGATCAGTACCATGACATAATTATGATGACTACCACTTATTGAGAACATACAATGTACCGGATACGATGCATTCTGCATATATTTAATTCTCATGATGACTCTGAGAGTATTGCTGTGTTTTATACATGAGTGAATAAGTGCAGTAGAAGGTTAATTAATTTCTCCAGCTGGGAAGACAGTGCTACTAGACCCTAAGAGGAAGAATAAGCTCAGTGTACATGTCTTTTGGCGTGAACTGGAAGTGTGTGCACCCACCACAGTGACTGTAAACCTGAACCACCAGTGTTGTAAATGTCACTTGTACCTACCTCAGCCAGCACTAGTTCCAAAGCAGTGGACTACCTGGGTCACATTCCATTTGCAATCTTGAGAACAGTGAAGGGACCCTAATTACCACCATCAGTCATCACCACAAGTGCCTACCACCACCCTTTTTTGTTTAAAATTAATGAGTGTAAAAAGTGCCACAGAATGCCAGAATACTATACGTTAAATGGCATTAAACAGTAAATTTTATGTTATGTGTACTTTACCAGATGAAATGAAATGTTCATGTTATTATAAACCTTATTAAAAAATGCTTGCAAATAAATAAAAACATCAGACACCCAAATTTCCAGACCCAAAGTCTATATAACTTAATGAACTTATTCACAGTCAGAATTTCTGTATTCTGCAGGTTATATTTGCCTTAAATGTAATGTTAATTTTTAGTAAATCCAAGTGTAACCTGTATGGTTGCAGAAAGTTTCTGCAGTTCGGGTCAAAAGCCTGAAAGAAGACCATGTTGAGGCACACACCAGCTGAAACAAATTAACTTCTGGTTAAAGGAGTTTTTTTTTTTTTTTTTTTTTTTTTTTTTTTTTTTTTTTTGGAGGAGCTCCTCAGTTGTTCTAACTACATTTCTTTTTCTTAGAACTTTTTGTTGAAAATTGTTTCACACAATATATTTTAATATTTTCCTTTCCCACTTCCTCTCAGATCCTCTCCATCTCCCTACCCACCCAAAATTACATTCTTCCTTCCTTTCTTCCTCCCTCCCTCCCTTCCTTCCTTCCTCTGTTTCTCTCTTTAAAAAAACAAATAAAACATAAGCAAAAGAATCAAGAAACATAAAAACAAAGAGGGAAACCAGCAAGCAAAAGATAGATAAGGAAAATGCCCAAACAAAGCAAAACAAGATGAAAAGTAAAACACACTGAGTTCATTTTGTTGGTCAGCTCTTCCTGGGCCTGGGACCTGCCCGGAGGTATGGTTAATATACCCAGTGAGACTCCATTGGCGAACACTTATTTTTCCTTTGCCAGCAACTATCAATTGTACATAACTTCTTGGTTGGGGGTGGCAGACCATATCCACTTCCCCCTCTCAGTGATGGAACCTCATCTGACTTAGACTTGTGCAGACCATGTCCATTCTGACCCAGTCTCTGTGAGTGCATATGTGCATTAATCTTGTGTTTGGAAGCCACTGCTTCCTTGGAGTCTTCCATCCTCTCTGACTTTTACAATCTTGCCACCTCCTCTTCCACATAGCTTCCTGAGCCCTGCTGGGAGGGGGTTGATAAAGACATCTTATTTAGGACTCAGTGTTCCAAAGTCTCTCAGTCTCTGTGTATTGCCTTCCTGAGTAACTCAAGGTAGCCTTGAGCAGCCCAGGAGGATCTTGAACTTGTAACCCCTTGCCTCAACAACCCCCCCCCCCCCGATAGTTTAAATGTCTTAACAGCACTAGCACAGGTATCTAGGTTAGGAGGGTAAGGATTTTACAAGAGAAGCCAGAGGCTAAGAAACTTAAGGCCTAGAATCAACAATCCAGGAAATCATAGCTACATAATAATGGTGATTTTTAGCAGAGAAGTAGAGGCTATCCATGGACTTGAGGACCTAAGGAATGGAGTGGTCATAGTGTTAGTGTGGAAAATCTGGGAATAGAAGATGGGGTGCTTTAGTTTATAATGCTGATTAGTTCCTGATTCTGCTGGATCGGGGAAGATTTCAGGGGTGGCTCCCCCCCCCTCTGTGTGTGTATAGGTTGAAAGATATTGTCCTTTTATAAGAAGTCAAGGAATTGAGTGGCAAGAGTCATCAGATGGTTTATCTTTTTTTTAAATGAATAAGTTTTATAAGAAAGGGAAAGGAATGGAGAAAGGGAAGGGAGAAGGGGGAGAGAAGAGAACGACAGGGAGAGAGATGGAGGGAGAGGGAGAGAGGGGGAGAGAGATGGATTATCTTTAGGGATGTCACAGTCATTCACGATAATGGTAAACATTGAGAAGAGAAAATACTGAGCAAGGACCAAAGTCATTGATTAATGAAAGTGAGGAATCCCAGGGTAAATGCATAAATGGTTAGGACAGAAAGGGGCTATAATTGATTGACATGACAAGATCAGGCTTTGGTTGTATAGTCTTTTCTTTTGTTTGTGGAACACAGGAAAATAATGATCTGAAAGCAGAAATTAGGGCAAGTAGAACACCAACCTAAGCCACCAGGTTTCAGTGAAGTTCAGGGGGGTGAAGGGAACTCTTGATGAGACTGGGGATATAGGAAAGTTTGCTGAACGTGGTGAGACAATTCCAAAGATACAAAACCAATTTTCTGCTTCTGGGAGAGGACTTTCAGGTAGGAGCAGGGTCAAGGAAGTGCATGGCATTGTGGGGATGATAGTGAAATAGAAAGTAGGTGCCACAAGTAGGTGGAGAGATGGCCTGTGCATGGATTTAGTCTCAGCAGATTCTTTTTAGGGGGTGGTATTTCTTTTTTATTAATTTATTTTTTGCATTCCAATCCCAGTACACTCTCCCTTCTCTCCTCCCACTCCCTCTGCCCCATATCCCATCTGCTCCTCGGAGAGGGTAAGGCCTCCCCTAGGAAGTCTACTAAGTCTGTCCCATCATCTCGCTGAGGCAGGACCCAGGCACCTCCCCACCCCCACACCCCTATGTCTAGGCTGAGCAAGGTATCTCTCCATATAGAATGGGCTCCACTAAGTCAGTTTGTACATTAAAGTTAGATCTGGGACCCTTAGAAGACAATAGTAACTAGGTCTAATGACTGGAGTTTCCTCTAGCCTGCACTTCATAGTGCAAACACTGTTACTGGTATGGTCTGGAGTTCATAATGCAAAAACTGTTGCTGGTATAGCCTGGAGTGGCAACAGCCCCAGGAGAGACAGTTTTAGTCTCTGTCCTTATGGTCTGGAGTGGTAGCAACCTTAGTGATTTGAGCTGTACTTCTCTAACCAAATCCTATCTCTCTACTTTCTGTTTTAACTGTAGCTGTTTTTCCAAGTCATTTAACTCCTTTGTCTTGTGATCTGTCCCTCATTTCTCAAGCACTCTATCAACCCTCTTTATTTCCATCTCTAGCCAGGCATGGTGCCACACACTTAAAATCTCAGCACTTAAGACAATGACACAGGAGTATAACTATAAATTTAAGGCGAACCTAATCTAAATGGTGAGTTTCAGTTCAGTCAGGGCTACATATGGGGACTCTGTCTCAAAACAAATTATTTTCAGTTCTAACAATTACCTCCCCAATTTTTCCAATAGTCTTGCCTCTGGTATATCCATTTCACTTAAAAAATAGCAAAAATCCAAGTCTAGTTCATAGAAAAATTCTACCATCTATACATAGCAATTGGCTTTAGTCTCAGCTGGGCTTTCAACAGTACCTTGGGACCATGTGTCCATTGCTAGCATTGTCTTATCTTCACCCAAGAAGCATTTAAGTGACTCCTCTCTCTTTCTAAATCTTCTACTTCACATCTCTCAACAAGCATATCACCTGAACTCCCACTTAACTCTAGATGTAGAGGCTATAAATAACCTCATCTTCTTTCCAGCCAACCTAATCCATCTTCACAAAATTAGCAACATAAATTTAGTCATGGCATCTGTGCTCCATATCTTTCTTCCTTCTTAAGAATCTTCTGGTACTGTTTAACAACCCTTCTTGCTCCCCAGCTGGATCTCCAACTTTCCCTTTGCTACTCATTTACTGTTGTTTCTGATGCACGCACGCACACACACACACACACACACACACACACACACACACACACACACACACAGGTGTAAATATATTCTAGTGTCATTCAGCCTAAAACAACAAAATGTCCTTTCAAACAAATATATCTCTGACATTTATTAATCCCATTCTGACTGAATTAATTCTGCTTCTACTGCACAACAGCTTGTATGGGGGTGGGGAGAAAGAGTAAAGTAGCAGAAGGGAGAAGAGGAGGAGAGAAAGGGAAGAGAAAAACAGCATGGGTGCTGACAGTGTAAGAAAGGATGCTTTGCTACAACCGTGGGACTATTAAACAGCTATTAGGATGATGTTTATATAGAGCACATGTGTTAACATTGCAAAGCATTTATAATACCTTTGAATTGAAAAAAGTTAGAAAACAGTGTATATGGTTTGATTTCATTATTGAAAAAAAAATGTGTGTGTTGTATGTATCGATAGGGCATAAAGATAAATGCCAAAATGTGTTGTATGTATCGATAGGGCATAAAGATAAATGCCAAAACATTACCAGTGATTGTTCTGGTCTAGGTGATAATACTAGTTCCCGAATATCTTATGACTCACTTACACTAAACACACAAATTTTGCAAAAACAATACAGCCTCATACTCACAGATCAGTGCCTTTCTCAGCCATCGTCAGAGAAACTTCCTCCTGCAGCAGATGGGAACAAATGCAGAATCCACCACCAGCTATTATGCAGAGAGACCTTCATCAAACCTCTCCCTAGGGGCTCAGGAAACCCCGTAGAAGAGAAGTCAGAGGGTGATAGAAGACACGAGGGAAACATGACCCTCTTAAACCAACATGGTTGATGCACATATCAACTTACAGAGACTGAAGCCGCATGCACAGGGCCGGTATGGGTCTGCACTAGATGGGGCCCTAGAGCTGAAGTAGAAGTGGACACATGCCCTGTTCCTAAACCAGAAGCAATCAACATTGATAACCACTTGCAAATGAAAACTTAGTTCTCTCCAAGGGAGTCTCGCAGGAGAAACCAGCTACTCCAAAGTGTAGGCTAAACGCCCAGCAGTAGTGGCCAACAGAAAACTTGTTATGTTTTGGAGGTTCCTTGTCTCACAATGTTGTATGAGGGCTCTTTTTAAAATTTATCTTAGTATTTGTTTATATATTTTTCTTCTCTCATTTTACCCTACATTTTACCCCTCTCTCATTTGCATGTATATTATGGCTTCCAGTTTAATAAATTCCAGTTTATTATGGAATTCCTGAGTGTGTGAATGAGTGGGTCTCTGTCTTTTGCCTTCTCTTGGGTTCTTTTTCTTCTGTTTGTTTTCTTTCAATGTGTTAGCTTTTCTTTTAGCTTATATTTCATTTTATCCCACAGAAGTCTGTTAATTTTCCAATTAGAGACAGAAAGGGGATGAATCCAGATGGGAGGGGATTTGGGGAGAAACTGGGAGGAGCAGAGAAAGGGGGAAACCAAGGGTAATCAAGATATATTAATTGAAAAAAAGCTATTTTCAATAAAAGGGAAAAAAGCAATAGAAAGCCATGAGATATAACTTGCTTTAAAAGAAGGAATGAGGGAAGAAAAAGAAAAAAGAAAGAACTAAAGAAAGAACAAAAAGAAAGAACTAAAGAAAGAAGACATGGCCTCCCTAGATACTAGGTTATTCTTCCCTATCCTCTAGCCTTATCTCAGTCCTTCTCTTCAAATCTGAATGTTCTGAATACTCCCCATTCGCTGTTTCAATTTTGTTCCTTCTCTCCATTCTCAATTGTTACTAGTCTCCCCCTAAGCTTGTCCTCCCAAGGTCTTCTAAGATAGCCTTGTTGCTAATTTACTGAATGTCTTTGTACTTGTCTGGCTCTGACCAAACTGTTGGGCTGAATTTGATATTATACTATATTTTTCTCTATTCTTCATTGTATTCCACCATTCCTTGGATCCCAGGACATTGAAGTATCCTTGCAATATATATTTGAACCATAAAAGCAAACTAATTTAAATTTGAATCCTGTCACTGCTACCAATTATTAGCATAGACTTGATTAGGTTGCCTCATGTCTTGGAGCCTCAACTTCCACTTTAGTAAAATGGGAATGATAATGCCTACATTATAAAGTTTTGCTTGGTATTGAAAAGGTGATATTTGTAAACCATTTAACACCACCATTGGCACAGGGCAAGTGGTATTGATATTTTTATTGCTATTAATCGTAGTTCTATGAATTCTCATTCAGCTTCCTTTGTAAAAGCCAATTCTCTCAGACAGGTGGTAGTGGTGCCTGCCTTTAATCCCAGTACTTGGGAGGCAGAGGCATGAAGATCTCTGAATTTGAGGCCAGCCTAGTTTCCAGAGCAAGTTCTAGAACAGCCAAGGCTACACAGAAAAACCAACCAACCAAAAAAATAAATAATAAACAATTCTCGTTAATGTTTTCTTTATTCTCAACACCAGCCTGGATAACCTTATCCAAGCTCATGGCTTCAACCACTATGTTCTGCTGATAAACTTTCAAATATGTACTCTGATCTAGACCTTTGCCCTGAGTTCAAACCCTTCTAAAAATCTGCTTGAGGAAGGCAAAGCAGTTATCAACTGGAGGCCATTTTGTTCTTCTTCCCAGAGACATTCGATAACGAACAGTTATTTTGGTTGTCATTAATTCTTATTTCCAGTGAGTTGAGACTAGTATATTTCCAAATATCAGTCGTCAGTCGGTGTACTTGATACAGTGTACAGTGTACAGGATAGCTCCCTCCCTTCTGCTTGGCAAGGAATTATGCTACCTCAGAAGTCATCAGTGTTAAGATTGGGATACTCTGGAATAAGTAATCTGTGAAGACCCAGCTCTCCATTCCTGTATGAACTGTCCAAGTGATGATGAATCTTGACCTCATGGTTTAGAGAATGTAGTGACATGATTAAGAACACAAAAGGAACTGGATGTTGAGGTACACACCTGTAATCACTTCATTCAAGAGAAAGGGAGAAGAAGGCCTTGAGTTCTTTGCCTCCCAGGGTTCCATAGGAAGATCCACCCACCACACTAACCCTGCCCCCACACACATGCCTGCATGCCCGCACAGCACTTACAAACTTAAAAACTTCATGTCCCTTTATAGCTATGTCCAAGAGACAAAGTCATGTGAAGTTGTTAAAGCAAGTGTGTTAGGTCAGACAACTAATGAGGAAAGGTAGAGAGAGGGTCCACAAAACTGTAAGTCTTGAGATTATGGTTGAAAAGTTGCAGGGAATATGATTCTCAAGAATGCAGGGTGCTTCCAAGCCTGACAACTTGAATTTGATCCCCAGAAGCCACATGGTGGAAAGAGAGAATGGACTTGTCTTGCAAGTTGTCCTCTAACCTCCACATACAAGGTGCACAGACATATACATACAAACAAATTAATTACTTAGAATTTTTTAAAAAGTAGTAGCAACACTTGGCACAACATCAGATGGCGCTCGTTTTAATGACATTAAGTGAAATAAGTGTCCCATATTATATGATTCCACACATTTAAGTTCATGAATAGGCAAATATATAGAGGCACAGAGTAAATTATTGGATCCTGGAGGTGAGTGTGTGAGCAGGAATTAATATTAGGCACAAGTGATCTTGTATGGATAAAAATGTTCCACAATCGATTTTTAGTGATAGCTGTGTTAAGTAAAACTATTAGAGAGCAGTGTACATTAAACAAAATAGCAGTGTTTATGGACTAAACATTCAAGTATTCCCAACATGGCACTAACAGAAACTATGCTTTGGGAAGTGAAAGGGTGGGGAGCAGCAAAGTTCAGGGAAGCCACCATAACATGGTGTACAAGACATCAGAGTTTTAGAGATACTGAAGTAGTTACTTGAGTAAAATCAAGTAGGGACTTCTTTTGAGTGCCTTTTCTGAGTTGATAAGGAAGTAGAAAGACTGAAGAAATGATATGGTAAGAAGTTAAGGATTAGACAGGCAGAGGATTGACTAGTGGAAGAGAGTGTTTCACTGCTAACTCTACCACTGGAATTACAATTCAGATGTATGTAGCAGGAAACTAGAAGGGGTTAATGGTGAGGAGTATAGTTTAGTGTCTACTAAAAACTAGATCAGATGACCATTTAGGAATGGAGCTATTTTTCCTTGCTGATCTGAAGAAGATTGAAATAATGGGGATTGAATTGTCTGTATAGGTTGACAGATAAAATACAGGTAGTCCAGTTGATGCAAATATAGTGTAATCAATAAATCCTTTCCAAGGAGTAGGGGAGGGAGAAGGGAACTGGGATTGTTATATAATTCAATCTTGTTTGTAATTCAAATATATAAAAAATATAAAGAAGAAAAAATAAATCCTTTCTTAGTATAATAGTGTACTAAATGTTCCATAATAGTTATGCTAAATTATCACTTATCTGAAATTAAAATTTTACCTTTCTTTGTAAAATACAGCAATACTTGGCCAGGCATTGTGAAGCATGCCTTTAATCACACCATTTGGGGGAGGGGGCAAAGACAAGTGGATATCTATGAGTTCGAGGCCAGCTGGTCTACATAGCGAGTTCTAGGATAGCCAGGGCTATGTAGAAAGACTATCTCAAGTTAAAAAAATCTTGATGCTTTTGTTCTTGCCAAAGCAGTATAGTTGTGGGTTCAGGGTCTCTTCTCTGTGAGTAGCTATGCCCATCTGTGTGGTATTTGCACGGGCCCTTTTGTAGTGACACACACTTGCCTCATGTTTGTTTTCTGTGTTTACTGTGCTTTCCATAAAATACTGACTAGAGAGTTCTGGACTCTTGTTGTAAGACAGTACTGTCTGACAGCACTGCCTCCTGCCCTGCCCGTTTTTTGTTTGTTTGTGTTTGTTTTTGTTTTTGCTTTTGTTTTTGTTTGAGACAGGGTTTCTCTGTGTAGCCCCAGCTGTCCTGGAACTAGCTCTATAGAGCAGGCTGGCCTCAAACTCACTGCCTCTGCCTCCCAAGTGCTATGATTAATGGCATGTGCCACCACTGCCTGGCTAAAACATTTCTCTTTAAAAAACATAGTTTAAAAATTGAAGTAGAGGAGTTAGGGAAATCACTCAGTTGGGAAAACTTATGAACCTGAGTCTGAAACCTTAGCACCCACGCAAAAAGTCAGCTGGGTAACATGTGCCAGTAATCCCAGCACTGGGGAGATGGAGGCCATAGGATCACTTGGACTTGATAGCCGCTATTCTAGCCATATCAGCAAGCTTCATGTTCATTAAATGGAATTTTATCTCAAAAACGAAAGGTAGAGAGAGAGAGACAGAGACAGAGAGAGACACACAGAGAGAGAGAGACTGAGGAAGACTCCTGACATCCACTTCTGACCTCCACACATACACTCAAGCATGTAGCTTAGTGTGGCACATAATATAGACTTGGTAGAGCTTTGCTATAGCTATAACCCCCACCCCCAGGGTTTCTCTTTGTAACAGCCCTGGCTGTCCTGGAACTCACTCTATAGATCAAGGAACTCACTCTATATAGATCAGTCTGGCCTCGAACTCAACCTCTGCCTCCCAAGCACTGGGATTAAAGGTTTGCATGGTTGCGCCATCACTGCGTGGCCCTGACAGCTCATTTTTATGTTTCTAAATAGCATCAGCTTAAGGTCATTCATAGAAGAAGGTGTAGATTGTTTTCTATTGGTCCCTGAAATTAAGGTTGGTTAGCAGGTTTGGATTATTCCTCAGTCAGTGAAAGAGTTGATGACTTTTACTGATGATCTTTAAAAGAATTTTGTCTCTATAAAATTTAGATATCTGCAGAGGGTGTAGAGAAAGATCAAAAGGTGAAAAAAAAGCTGAGAGAGGAAGAGAGAAGGCGAAAGGGCAGAACAGAGGATGGAGCGGGAAGGGTGTCAGTACTGAGTCAGGCAATAGGAGGCAGAAACAGTTCCCTAGAAAGGACTTTGGGGAGAGGACCCAACACACTAGAACCTTTCTCAATCATTTCTTTTCTCTGTTTTTTTTTTCCCACTGCAGGACAGACACTCATTATAATTAGCTGTCTGTCTTATTTCCACTTTGTCCTCAGGTACCGCACAGATGCGGGAGTTTCTGCATATCACGAAGTTCACAATTGTGTTCTAAACGAACCATTTGGTTCATTATAACCAAGGGCCAGTGTGACAGAAAGGAAAAGGCCGTGTCCTAGTTCATGACTGTCAGCGAATTCTCTGCTCCCAGGAACTGAAAAGCTGGAGAAGCTCAAAAGGCAAAAGGAGCCAGGCATGGTAGCATACAGCTTTGATCCCAACACTCAGGAAACAGAAGCAGGCAGAGAATTCTGGGAGTACAAAGCCAGCCTGGTCTACATAGTAAGTAATAGGTCAGCCAGGGCTACATAGTGAGGCCTCTGTCTCTCTTATACACAAAAAAAGGCAGAAAAGAAACTAGAGGCAGAAACCAGACACACAATCCATTAACCCTTTTAGAGACTGAAACCCTGCAATTTTCATGCCACAGTGAAACACTTGGAGTACATAAACAGGAACAGCAATTATTTGACTTAGCAGGGGCCTCCTTAATGGAAGGAAGAACACTCCTTAGCTTGGTCTGTGCTTACCTGAAACCTCAGTTCATTGGAAGGCTTATCTAGACTCAGGCTGAGTTATAGAACCCAAGCCTTGAAGAATAAAAATAGTTGTGACACAAACAGAGAGGACATAGTTTATTCAGTTCTGTGCATCAATCGAGCAAGCACCCAGACCTTAGCTAATGCTCTGAGCCAAAGGACTACTGCGGTCGTCACGGGACAGTTGTTCTTGTTGATCAAGACTCATTTGGGGACCATGGGTGCTGTTCCACTTAAGCTGCTCTCCTAGTCTTAGTGTAATTTGATTCGCTATGTTTTGTTGATACTCATGGGAGACCTACCCTTTCCTGAACAGAAACAGAGGAGTGGATTGGGGGGTGTGGGTGGGAACAGAGTTGGGGGGCTGGAAGGAGAAGAGGGAGGGGAAGCTGTAGCCAGGATGTTAAAATAAAAATTAAAAAAAAGCCTTTGTAAGGCACTGGCTGGATTATCCCATCCATCTAATGACAGGGACTGTCATGGTGATGAAGAGGTGGAAACAAAAGGAAAGAAGGCCAGAAAATAAAGACACAAAGTTGTAAGCGAGAAAAATAAAAGCTGGGCTGTGTTTTAATTTTGCAGTTCTGCTCACATACATGTGTGTTGAGTTTCTTGTCATAGCATGGAGGCTGCAGATTTTGATTCATTGAAAGAGTTAACTCATTGACTGAAGTCACTAACTCCATTTACTTTTTGAGATTATTTTTTCAAGTTTAATTTTATTTAATTACAATTTTATATTTACATACCGAACACCGTTTCCCCTCCGCCTCCATTCCCATCTATCCCCCCTTCCCATCCACTCCTCCTCCTCCTCCATGCAGAAAGGGACAGGCCAACAATGGACTTGGACAAAGCATGGCACATCAAGTTGAGGCAGGACCAAGCTCCTCCCCTTCATCTAGGTTGAGTGAGGCAGCCTAGCAAGGGAAATGGGTCCTCAAAAGCCAGCTAAGCCCCAGGGACAGGTCCTGATCCCACTGCTAGGAGCCCCACAAACAGACCACACTACACAACTATCACATGCTTGCAAAGGGCCTATGCAGTTCAGTCCCATGCAGACTCCCTAACTGTTGCTCCAGAGTCCCTGATAGCTCAGGTCAGCTATCTCTGTGGGTTCTTCCTTCATGACCTTGGCCCCCTGGCTCGTCCGATCCCTCCTCCCTTTCTTCAGGAAGACTTCCAGAACTCGGCCCTCCCTGTTCTTGGCTGTGGATCTCTGCATCTGCTTCAGAGTTTCAGTTCTCCTTCTCAATGAGCCATTTGTTAGTTCACCTTCACCTTGAATACATACACTCCACAGTTCAAACCGTAGATCTCCCCTCTACCCACAGCTCAACTCCAGTCATTCCAGTGCTTCCCTCTGCATCCGAGTTGCCCTCATTTCCTTCACCTGTAGCCACGGAATAAGGCTGAGCTGTGAAGGGAGACAGGGATTCAGGAAATAAAAGAACCTTTATGGAGGAGGTGGTGTAAGAGCTGGAAGAGAGGCGGGGACTTTCTAGAATGAGACGATGCTACAATTGTGTTCATTTTACAGTTTTATGAAGTATATTCTTGGTTTTGGCTTTTTTGTTTGTTTTGTTGGTTGGTTTTTTGAGACAGGGTTTCTCTGTGTAGCTTTGGAGGCTGTCCTGGCATTCGCACTGGAGACCAGGCTGGCCTCGAACTCACAGAGATCCACCTGCCTCTGCCTCCTGAGTGCTGGGATTAAAGGCATGCACCACCAAAGCCCTGCTGATTGTATATTCTTTATGCCAGGCATTCAGCATGTCCTGAGTAATAGTGTGGGCTTTAAGTACAGAGGTTCAAGTACCTAGTGTTAGCACTTCCTGCCCATACCAGAGTTAGTAATAAGCCATATATAATAGGATCAGTGCATGGGGTTGAGTGGAGCCCCTGGCAAACTGGAGAGCAAAATTGCTGTTTAACAGAAACAACTACTCAGGTGCTGGCAATTACAGCCATGGGGACCTGGCTGTGTGATACTGTAGCATTGTGAGAAAAGTTTATGTCAATAATCCAAACACTTGGAAGGTATTTCCTAGAGTCTTAGCCTTAGGGGTGTGTGTGTGTGTGTGTATCTTAAAGAGAGAGGGAGAGACAGACAATTTATGTGCTCAAATTGGGTGCAAATATGCTATGGCACCTTTGTCAGTCCTTGGCAACTGAGCCTTTGTACTTTGCAGAACAACGTTGCTGTTACTTAGGACATGATGAATGATGCCTGGCATATAGATGGTACTTTATGAAACTGAAAAATGAATATCCTTGTAGCTTCCTCTTCTAGAAGGTCTTTCCCTCATATCTGTCTTGGAAAATCCTGTCCTATTCTAATACCACCTGCTCAGTTAAGTCTTCCATTATTTCCTGCCCCCCCCCATTTTCAATCTGTAGCTTGTTTTATGGCTGCAGTTGGAGGAGATGAGGGCAAGAGAACTGGCTTGCAAAGGAGTCTTGGGTGGGGAGAACACTGGAAATGGCCTAGGAACATCTTGGAGCATTCTGCCCCCTATCTTGTGAGAATGCTGGGATTACAGATGTCTGCTTCAGCCCCTTCTTTGTGTGGGCTCTAGAGATCCAAACCCAGGCCAGCATACTTGATTGGCAAGTGCCACCGAACTGTCTCCCCAGCCAAGACCCTGTCTCACCAAAACAACAAAAAAGAGGTCCCATGGAATATCTCCAGTTATTAAAATGCCAGCCATTACACTCCGAGGAAAAATTTTTGTAGGACTAGCTGTACACATCTTTAGGCCAGATCCCTGCAAGTTTGATGTTTGTCATTCAGTCTTAAAAGCTAACTCTCCAGTAGTCTCCCTTATCCAAGGTTTAATTGTCTGTGTTTCAAATATCTGCATTCAGCCATGTTCCAAAAAATGATTACATATAAAATTTTGGAAGTTGACAAGTCATATGCTTTAAATGATTTATATTGGTATATTTTGTAGTTATTATTATTATTAATCTCTTATGGTATGTATAAATATTATAAATTAATGTATGTAATTTACAAATGAAGCTTTAAAAATATATTTAATTTTATTTGTGTATATGTGTCTGTGGGAGTGTATGTCACATGTATGTGTGATTGCTCATAGGTTCCAGATAGGACATCAGGTCCCCTAGAGCTGGAGTTAGAGGTAGTTGTGAACCACTTTATATGGTTTGCTGGAAGAGCTCTTAATTGCTGAGCCAACTCTCTCCCCCAACAAATTAAACGCCAGCATGGAGGTGTTCGTATCCTCAATGGCAAACTTCCTCAGACCTGACACTACCACTTGATTTTCACCACTTCCTAATGATGCCACCAGATTACAAATCTATCGAAAGGGGGACCCATTGTTTTGGGCAGAGGCCTTATGAGGATGTCCACTTTAAGTGATTGGATCAATGAGCTTGAGACCAAGACTTGAACATATGAGTCTTTGGAGGGATACTACATATCCAAACAATAGCAATAGAACTTGACACTCTCAGTTGTTTCAGGTATCCACTGGAGGCCTCTAGACATAGCCCATATGGATAGGAGGGAGCTACTATACTTTGACTAGCAGGCAATGGTCTCAAAGTATGGCCTTTTCCTGGTCACCAGCCTTCATTCCGCCTACATCTTTCCTTCTTGATACTTTGTGGCCTAATACAATTGGAGCCGTGGGTCATACCACCCTCTGTATTTTTACATATGTGGCACCTTCTGTTGCAAGTGTTATTCTACACATTTCACCTCAGAGTGCTTCTGCTTAGTGTGTTGTATTCCTTCATGGGCCATCTCTCCTTTGAAAAGTTTCCACCAGTTCTTGCTGTGTTTCTGAAAACCCACGTAGTGTTTATGATAATGTTTTGCCATTTCCTGTCTACTCATTTTTTTTCACACTACACTGAGTAGATAACCAGCCTGAGTCATAAGAGTGTGTAAGAAATATTTGTTTGGAAAATGAATAAATATGTTATCTGCTGCATGCAAATATGCACCAAGAAAAATATAGAAATCTTCCCTTCTCTAGCAACTCATACATTTATTCTGTAACAATGTTGAAGAACCTGTTGGATGCCATGGGCTATTCTTGTTGGGGGGGGTGGGAATACATGACTGATCATACTAGAAAACATCTGGGCTCTCACACAGCAGCAGTAAGATTCTCAGCACAGTCTGTATTATAATGTAAAACAGCAATGAAACCTATAAGGTGAAAAGGTTTTGAATAAGAAGGTAGTGTTTGCACCTGAAGTTTCAGAGAGGGTAGTTGGGGACAGGATCTTTGAAACAGGTAGGACTTAAACAGGCTTGAGGGAAGGGAAGGCGCACAACAAACTCATACCTGAGGAAGGGCATATCAGGTGGCAGGAACAACAAGTCCAAAGGCCCTCAGGTGAGAACATGTTTATTGTGTTTGAGGAATAGCAAAGAGGCCAGAATGCTAGAAAAGAGAAAAGAGTAGAGTGGTGGAGAGAAGAGCCGAAAGAGAAACTGAAGGGTCAGACCATGTTACCATCAACCTACCCAACCTTCACTGAACACAAAGCCTAGCCGAGTACTGAGGTAAGGAATGTTTGATTTGCTACAGTGTGCGGTGGCAGCTCCAGGGAAATATGCATAGGCCCAAACAGCCTTCCCTACAGATAAACGTTTCCCTTAGAAGTCTCCTTACCCAGAATCCCTCAGGTTCTCAGATGTCAGTTCCACAGCAGAGCAGGAACTGTTTGCCTTGGGAGGACCATGAGTTGGTGGAGAGTGGCCAAAGTTCTTTCCTGCTGCTCAGGCCTGGGAACGGGCTATGTTACCTCCACCCAGTTGGAAAGAGCTCCAGACCTGTTATTCATCTGATATGCTGCTGTATAAAAGAAGCCACAAGTTTCTCACATATACACCTACCTCTTTCTCAATAAGTTGCACCAATAGTGAGGAGACCCAGGTTCTACTTCCCCAGCTTTGCCTCAGCAACAAGCTGTGACAAATGTGGCCTTCTGTAGCATGAAAGACCTGAGCTTCCATGTTCCAGTGCTGTCAAGCCATGCTCTGCTCATGGCAGGCCACTTGATTTTGAAGCCTCTCCTCAGGCTGCCCCACCTGTGGCTAAGCAAAGCTGACCTGTTTATTCGAAAGCAGAACAGATCTGGGCTTCAACTGAACTGAACTACTCTTTTCTCCAAAACATCCCCTCCCCTCTCCCGCATGTCCTGACATTCCCATTAGTCATGTCTGACAAACAGGGGTGGGAGAGTGTCTAGGGGTAACCCCTAGGAGTCAACAGGTCTGCAGAGCTGTTATCATACCTCAGCCAATCACCTAGAAAGCACGAAGAAGTGTGTCTTTCTGGAAGGTAGAGGACACAGACTCCGAGACTGTTGCAGTTCCTCAGGAGAGCCTCAAGCGGACTCCCCTTCAAGATCAGTCAGGAGAGGAAACTCACTGCCTGGGAATATGTTTTAACAGATGGTTGTTCTAAAGAGAAACTTGCTCGATCTAGCTAGTTTGTTCTGGAATAAGCTACTGTGCAAAAGATTCCCGAGCTGTGGGTATTTCAGGCCTCGAGGCCCAGTTTAATCCACTAAATGAGCATATGGAGGAGGACACAATTTGTCAGGGCCTGACAACTCAGAAGAAAGCCACATGTTCTTACTTGGCTGATTTTGGCTCTGGACTTCCTGCTGCCTTGCTGCTGCAAAGCACAGTAGAACCCATAAACCCATCTCATCCGAAGTTCTAAGCAGAGCAGAAAGACACAACACTGGCATGGAGTAGGCTTTTGCAATTGGGGTGCTTGTGTAACCCAGTGGTCCGGAACCTAGAGTCAGAGACATCTCTCTGTCAAGGAAGGACAGAAATTTCTTTTACACTCTTAAGAATTAAAACAGCCTGTGAATTTGGCCAGGCCCAGGTTACAGGCTCAGATAGCCTCCTTTGTGAACCCTCTTTGTAAATATTGGAGTGTAGTATGAACCAGGATGTTCATTTTACTTTAAACTGTGAGTCATATGATGTGGCACAGGTAAAAGCCCCAAGAGCTAGTGGGATCTGTAAGAGCCATACGTGTCTCATCTAGAGGCAGCAGCCACTATTTAGCTAGACTCGTCATTGCTGTGTTGCAACCCACCTGGATGACATATTTATGTATTGTTTCTTTGTTTTAAGACAATGGTGCTTTCCTTTGTGCATTTGTATGTGTGCATGCATGTGTGTATGACTGTGTGTTGAGTGATATGGTTCAGGGTTAGGGTTAGGGTTAGCCTTGAACTTGCTATGAAGCCAAGGTTGACCTAGAACTTAGGATCCTCCTGCCTATACCTCCAAAGTAAAGGGGTTTGTGCCACCATGCCCAGTTTATGAATGATTTTTAAATTATTACAGAGCTTTTGAAAAGGCCATATGGAAATATTATACTGTGGGAGAATTTGAAGATATATAAAACAAAAAGCATTTTAATGTAGTTACCCCATAGCAGGGAAATGGTATCCATAATAGACACCATGGCTAACAATTAAAAAGCCAAGAGCCAGGAATGACTAACCCTTTTTTGGAATTGTTGGCCAGTGAGATACCATAGACCTTCAACTATGGAATGTACCACATAGCTTGTGCCATAGAACATGGGGAAGGCTGGAGGCCTTCTACTGGCTAGCTTTCCATAGTGCTAGAAGGTCCCATGAATGGACTGGAAGATAAAATGGTCAGAGTTGCAGTAACAACTAGCTTGGCAGGATATCCCCACTGGTGCAGAAGTGATACAAACGTCATGAGAGTGACCAGCTACTTTCTGATACACCATTATCAGAGCCAAGAACCTATGACTAGACAGATGAAACCCTCTAAGGAGAACCTATTACTACTGTTTTTTTCCTGCATATGGGCATATATTAATCAGACTTCTAATGACTTATTGGTATACCCATAAATTAGTTCATCTCCCAGCCCTCATCAGAGACACTTCTTTTTGCAATAGATAGCAATTAACACGGAGACCCACAACTGATCACAGTGCAAAGAATAATGTAGAATTCTCAGCCTTGACTGGATATTTCTATCACATACCTCCTCCAAGGCTCAGGGACCATCACAGAAGAGGAAATGGCAAGATCGTAAAAAGCAGAGGCAGTGGATGACTACAAGGAAACAGTTTTCCATATACAACATGGCAGTTACATGAATTCACAGTGCTGATGAGAGCATGCTCAAGACCTGAGCAAGCTCAAGCCAGATAAAAATCCCTAGTATAGAGTGGGGAGGTGGGCTCAACATCTCACCTCTAGATGAGGTAATTGATAGCTGTTGGAAGAGGGAAAGCTTGTTTTGTTTAAAGGTGTGGCCCCTGGTATATTTTCCTCACTCCAGTGAATGGCCACACACTCAATAGTGCATAGGCAGGACAAATTGGGCTCAATGTACTTACAACGCTAAAGACACAAAGTTGGGAAAGTAACAAAAAGAGGGTGGATCCAGGAGGAATTGGGGGAAGGGGTGAATCTGATCAAAATATAATACATCAAAATTCTCAAAGAATTAATAAAAATTCATGCTGAAAAATTAAATTTTATTTTCTTCCTTTAAATATTTTATTAAATTATTCAATTTTGTATATGTATATGATACATTCTGGTTACACTTGTCCCTCTACCATCTCTTTTCCTTCTCTTACTCCTACCACCTTCTCTTCCTCTTACTAACTTGCCATTATGCCACTTTCATATCTTGTTGTTTTGGTTTTGTTTTTACTTTGTGGCCCATTGGGTTTAACTGGGGCTTACATTAAGTGAGATAATCCAGGTCCAGTAAATCTAAACTATTTTTTAGATTAATTTTAAAATTTAGCCTACAATGTAATGGATTTTAGCATTTCATCCTCCTGACTCTCATTATACTTTCTTTTCATTCATACCCATCCCCCATTGTTTCCCCAGGACTCCTCCCCTACTTCAACTGGTTCCCTTCCTTCCTCTCAGTATTTCCTTCTGCTTGCTTATACTTTTATTCTATTATCCACTGAGGAAAGATATTTATAAGTGACATTAGAATTTCTTACATTTCTGTGTTGGTAATGAATTGCATTTATAATTTTATGCAATCATATTGATAGCACCTAGTACCTGTAGACACTATCCTAAGCATTTTGCAAACAGTAACTTCTTCTATAATCCTTATGAAGTAGGCCTTGTTACATCTTATCTTAAGGATTGAGAAAATCAAGGCAAAAGATGTTAAGTTGCTCACGACCCTTCAGTTGGTGACAGAACCTGTATAGATTCTGTGCTCATTGTCACTTTTTTTTGCTGCTGCTTCATTAGAACAAACCAAACACATTCACTGGGGAGTTAGCTCAGTGCATAAGTTCTTGTTTTGCTAGCACTAGGACCTGAATTCAATTCCTGGAACCCATGTGTCTTAGTTTAGGGTCACTATTGCTGTGATGAAACACCATGACCAAAAGCAAGTTGGGGAAGATGGGTTTATTTCAGCTTAGTTCATAATCAAAAGCAGTGAGGACAAGAACTCAGGCAAGACAGGAGCTTGGAGGCAATACCTGTTGCATAAGCCATGGAGGGGTGCTGCTTACTGGCTTCCTCAACATGGCTTCCTCAGCCTGCTTTCTATATTACACCTTTTATTAAAAGTAGACTTTTTTCTGCTGGGTTGTGGTAGTGCATGCCATTAATCCCAGCACTCAGGAGACAGTGGCAGGCCGATCTCTTGAGTTTGAGGCCATCCTGGTCTACAGAGCAAGTTCGAGGACAGGCTCCAAAGCAATTCAGAGAAACCATGTCTCCAAAGACCCCCCAAAAAACAGATTTTTTTCATACAATATATCCTGATTACAGTTTTCCCTCCCTCTACTCCTCTCAGTTCCTTCCTACCACACCTACCATCCAGATCCACTCCCTTCCTGTCTCTCATTAGAAAAGAACACGCTAAGAGATAAAGATAACATAACAAAATAAAATATAGTAAGATAAACAAAAAATGGTCACATAGAAGTTGGGCAAGACAAACGAACAGAAAACAAAGAACACAAATAGAAGGCATGAGAATCAGAGATCCACTCATTCACACAGTCTGGAGTTCCATGAAGATGCTAAGCTGAAAGCTTTGCTATGGACACAGAGGACCTGGTACAGAGCCATGCAGGTCCTGGGCTTGCTGCTTCAGTCTCTATGACTGCATAAGAGATTTGTTCAATTGATTTAGGTGTCCTTGTTCTCCTAGTGTCCTTCATCCCCTCTGGTTCCCACATTCATTCTGCCTCCTCTTCCACAGGGTTCCCTGAGCTCTGAGTGGAAGACATCCACAGCCTGTTTTCTTGTGGACTCCAGAACTACCAGCCCAGAAATGACAGTACCCACAATGGGCTGGGCCCACCTCATCAATCACTAATTAAGAAAAATCGAATTTAATTTGTATTTACAATAATGTGAACTTTTTTTATTAAAGCAATTCCCAAAAGTTAAGAACATAGAAGAAAAAGGAAAATGCCATAGAGACTTGCTTACAGCCTCATCTTATGGAGACATTTTGTGAATTGAGGATCGTTCCAGTGCCACCATGCAAAACACAAAGGGCACAGTAGTATGTGTGTGTAATCCTAGTGTCAAGAAGACAGAGATGGACCAATCTCTGGGACTCACTGACCACTCAGGTTAGCCTACTAGGCACATTCCAGACAAGTGAAAAGCCCTGTCTCAATATAAATAAACAAAAAGGTGCTTAGTGCCCATGGAATTATACCTAAGATTGGCTGATGCCTTCCACATGCAAGGGTACACTTGTGCAGACACACACACACACACACACACACACACACACACACACACACACACACACACACACACACACACACACACACACACACACACACACACACACACACACACACACACACACACACACACCAAACAAAAAACCCAACAATACCTAACTAGCATAACTAACATACAACATACCAACCAACCAACCAACAACAAAAACGGCCTTTTGTTATCTCTTCTTTAAAGTATTGAATGGAATCCACCAACTTTGCTATTTTCTACTGTGTGTGTGCGCGCTCGCGCGCGCGCACGTACGTGTGTGTTTGTGTGTGTGTGTGTGTGTGTGTGTGTGTGTGTGTGTGTGTGTGTGTGTGTACTTTGTGAGCTTCTTCATGCCTGAACCCCATGCCACTTTTTTTTTTGATTTTTGATATATTCAATCTGTTTTTTGGGGACTTTTTTTGTTTTGGGGGGGACAGGGTTTCTCTGTGTAGCCTTGGATGTCCTGGCACTTGCTCTGTAGACCAGGCTGGCCTCGAACTCACAGAGATCCGCCTGCCTCTGCCTCCCGAGTGCTGGGATTAAAGGCATGTGCCACCACTGCATGGCTTTTCTGGGACTTTTACATAACTGATTTTATCTGTTTGCCTGTAATTCCTGCCTTCAGAAATGCTACAGCTCTAGCTCTTCATCATCCATTATTAATCTCCATCTTCAAAACACTGCTCTGATCTGACTATTGCATATTGTACATGTATCGAAATAACACAGGTTACCTCATAAATATGTACAACTACTATGTGTCAGTCAATTAAATAATATCCTGTTCACATCCTCCTAGACTCCCTATCTCCTGCCGGGTAGACTTCTGTGGAATTCATGCAACAATAATTGGATATCACTAGCATCTCTTGATACAGGCCACATTACCCTGTATGTTGCCTGTGTCACCTGACAGAGCCTATCACAGCCCTGTATTACTTAGTATTAACCTCTGTGCTGTATTTGTCTTGTCTTCTCAGCAAGAACATAAGCTTGTTCCGGAAGCAGGGACTGGATGTTAACTAAATATGTTCCTGTTTCTTTCTGGGTACCAAGAGCTCTTAGAACATAATGGGGAAAAGCATGAGCTTTGGATCAGTCACAGCTAGGCCAATGGCAAGTCCTTGTGCTGCCAATGGCAAGCTATGTAACCACTGCATATAAAATACTTAGCCAGGTAGCTAACTGTTTTCTAGTAGGCTGTTTTGACTGGATAGTCTGTAATATATCTCAGGTACCCTTAACCAACTTGTACAGTTGTGAAATGTTTCAATATTTTCATTTTAGTCTCAGTATCTCCAGTTTTTAAGATTCTTTTCAATCAGGTATGGCTTTTCAGAGAGTATTGGACGTAACTGATAAAAAAATTCAGAGCCCTACACATACATTAGAATGTGATTCTTCATAGTTTGACTTCTCCTAAATGGAAACAACAAGGGGGTGTTGAGGATGCCTTTGTGTTAAACATAGATAAGTGTATTCATGTGTGTGTTATCCACAGGGGTTCTGTGCAGATATTCATATGTGTGATTTTTTTCCAAAGCAGAATTTATGGCATTTGTTTGTACAGTGCGTCAATACAAATTACTTAGGAGTAGGCTTCCCCAAACACTTTAATGTACACAGCCAGTTGAGTCACACTATCGGTTAACATAGAGTTCCTGGTACTAACCCTTTCCAGCCTCTCTACTATCGCTAGGTAAGCAATCCCAGACTACTCAATGGAAGCTGACTCATTCTTACTGTTAAAACATGATTTGCCAAAGAACTTTCTGCATAGTTCTTCCCTTTAGGACAGGAAACAAAAAGTTCCCAAATTCAACTGGACAGGAACCTTCATGGCTGTCTTCAAATATACACCCAAAGTGCCCCTGCTTCACAATACAACTAAGCATTTTTCTAGAAGCTTCTGGCATATTCTCAGTCAGCTATCTAGAGTGTACACTTGAAAACTGCAAGTTCGTATTAGGTTCATTGCTGACAGGAATTCCAGGCCTGTGCGTGTGTACAGCAGGTCAAGGGTTACTCTCCTTGTGTAACAACGTCACAAAATTCACTTGAGAGTTTTATTTGTTGGAGTTCTTACCATGAAACTTCCAACTTTGTTGTTGATAAAACCATAAAAATTAGCCAGGTGTTGGTGGCGCACACCTTTAATCCTGGCACTCAGAAGGCAGAGGCAGGTGGATCTCTGAGTTCGAGGCCAGCCTGGTCTCCAGAGAGAGTGCCAGGATAGGCTCCAAAGCTATACAGAGAAACCCTATCTCAAACCCACAAAAATTACATGGTACTTCTTTTTATTCTTGGCAAGGCAAACCAGGGTTAACCTGTTGTTATTGTTGAAGCTGATTTTGTAAAAAACAAAAAAAAACAATCCTATATTGTTTAGTATTAACCTCTGTGCTGTGTGTATTTGTCTTCTTGGCAAGAATGTAAGCTTGGGAACATCAAATGGATCTAAATGAGTGTTATCTTTCAAAATAGTGAACTTGAGATACCATGAATATGAAAAATAGAATTCACCATACTGCTTTTAAGAATTTGGTAGGTGTTAATGTCAAACAAGGTCTTTAAAGCCATGGTGATTTAACCACAAGCTAAGAGCACCTGTTTCAGAGCCAGCTGACTTTGGAAGTCCTGGCTCTCTCATTTATATGATCTCTGAAACACCTCCTTTGGAATCATTCAACAGAAACATAATATGTAGGCTCTAAGCACTGACAATATTGTGCCTATTCATATGTAATTAAAAACTAAAAATACAAGCTATAAAATATATTTTAAAAGTTCCATAACTCCAATTTCTTCATGATAACTATTTCGGTGAACAGACACTGTAGTGGGAAAAGCTTTAGCCAAGGATGTTCACTCTCATTCTTTTGTTTCTGTAGGTCTTTGTCTCTCTGATTCACATGTAGCTTCCATAAAAATATCATAGATCTCTTGTAGAAATCTCAGATCGCCTTGGAGCCAGCTCCCAAACCAAAGGCAACCGACGACGACTATAATCTCACCTCATTTCTTAACTACAAAACAGCACTACTTAATGGTCACCTGCCTTACAAATGAGACTTACCTAAAGGGACTTGTTTCCAAAGAGCAAATCTCATTCACCGGATAATGTTTGGATACATCCGGGGCATTAGAATATTTAAAATTGTTTTACTTTATCTGGTAATCCAGAAAAATAAAGTTCAGATTGCTTGAACCCATATTCATAAGCTTTTCCATTTACTAAGTAGTTCTTATACATTAGGTATGTGCCAGGTACTGTTCTAAGCCCTCAGAATAAATAGTGAACAAAACCTACAAATTCTTATCCTTTGAATCATACACTCTTGCTGGGTAAACTAGTACAGTATCCCCTGCTTGTTAATGGAAGATTCATTCTGAGACCCATGGTGAAGCCTGAGACTGCATATACTACATCACATGCCTAAAACAAAGTTTGATTTACAGATTAATTTCAGTAAGAAGATGGCTAAAATTAACAATTTAATTAGAATATAATGAAAGTTATTTAATGAGTCTTTTTTTAATTTCTAGAATTTAGTATTTAGTAGTTTTGGGGTATGTTTGACCCCGAGTAACTTAAAACATGGGGAAAATAGCATAGATGAGGGGAGAATACTGTATGTTGGAATAAATTAAAAGGTCCAGGGTGATTGGAGGTCTGGCCAGAAGTCAAAATTGGAAGTTGTATAAACAGCACTCAGAAGACCCTCGGGTGCAGACATATCATTGAAAGTTTGAGACCAGTCTGGGCTACACAGTGAGTTCCATGTCAGCTAGGGCTACATAGCAAAATGCTGTCCTTTAAAACAGTGAATAAAAATGGACACCTTGGAGGAAAAAAACAAACAATTTAGTGAAGACTAGAAGATAATGAAGGAATATGTTAGAGAAAATATTCGTATGGAGTGTGAGCCACCAGAAGGAGTGTTCTAAGAAGTGGGAACTTGCCTTATGGGCTGGTGACTCACTAAGGAGAGCTGTATGGCTGATGCAGAGGAATGAGAGGGAAGTATGGTAGACGAGGTCACAGAGGTAATGCTATTTGTGAGACACAGATTTCAGTGTCTTTAAAATACTCCAGTTTTTTAAACTTTAAAAGGGTTATGTTTTACTTAATCCAATGGATTCCAAATGTTATTTCAACATGTAATCTAATGTGTGTGCTGTACATCTCAATTCAAACTAGCCACTTTAAAGAATGATTGAGGATGGTTCTCAGCATTAACCTTGGGCCTATTCATGCACTCAGACACATATGTCACATACATGCCTACAAACATGAAAAATGGAAAAAAATAAAGAAATTCCTAGCTACCTTGCAAGAGTTCAGAATCCATAGCTCTGAGAGAAACAGAGAGAGCAGTAGAATTGATTTTAGCTTGGAGTCTATTTTGCTCCATCAGCAACCTAGACTAGTGGTGGGATTTTCTTTTGTACACCTTGTTTTTTGAAATTCCATTGCATTCTAAATGAATTACTTTTATAATTTTTAAAATGAGGGAGTTATCCACTACCACATGTTTCTCAAAGTTCTCACGGAAAAGCTCTGAAGGCAGTAGCATATTTGTTACAATATAATCAGTGTGCCGCTGTGCACACAGCCTCTAATATCGCTGTGTGGCCTTGGGAAGAACACAATATTTCTGAGCATCGGTTTTCTTGTATAAAAAATGGAGATAATACCTGCTCTACTTATTTTGTCTCTAGTCATAGGAATAAAATGGAAAAGCATTTTAAAAATTATAAAGCCCTCTAAAAATGTGAAGACTAATAGTTCATGTGCCAGTTAATGGCCTACTTCTTTTTAGCAGTAGTCAAGCAACATAAAAATTCAGTTTCAAGTAGAGAATTTGCATGATTTCCTAGAGTTAAATGGAACTCTTAGGTTTTATATAGCAGCAGTATAGATATTTTACTTGGACGTTCCAGAATGTCTTGTGTGAAATAGCCTGATACAGACAGGTTTTGGCAAAACCCTCAAATTGTTTATTCTACTAATCTTAGAGCCAACTACTTGAGTCATGTTGCATTAGTCAGTAAGCATTTCCATGCTCAGTGTCTAGCACTCTTCTGTGGGTAGGTGGCTAATACCCAGGTTTGTCTGGGTCTGTCTCAGTTTATACTGTCCATCTCCTGTAATTGCCAGCAATGCTCTTTTCAGTCCCCAAAAGTTTCCTAGTCAATGTCTTAGGGTTTCTATTGCCGTGACAACACAAGATAACCAAAATCAGCGTGAGGAAAGTGTCCTTTGGTTTACATATTCCAGGTCACAATCCACTGGAGGAAGCCAAAGCAGGAAATCAAGGCAGAACCTGAAGCAGAAGCCATGGAAAAATGCTGCTTAATGCCTTGATTCCCCTGGTTTGTTTAGTTTATTTTCTTATACACCCCAGGACCACGGTGGTCTGGTCACTCCCCCATGTCGATCATTAATCAAGAAAGTGTCATGTAGACTTGCCTTCAGGCCAATTATGGAGGCATTTTCTCAATTGAGATTCTCTTTTCCCAGGTATGTCTAGATTTTTGGTAAGTTGATAGAAACCAACTAGGCATTCAGTTATATTGACACTCTACTATGGCCACATATAGAACATGGGAGGAAGCATAGAACGCCCCTGGTTGAAAACCACTATACCTAAAAAGAAGACTAGGTCATGTATTTGAGAGGGAGTGGAAGAGAGAATGGGAGGAATTAGAGGGGGAGTAAAGGGAATGGAAAAGATGTAAATACACTACTCATACATTGATTCTCAACAAAAAGAAAAAACAGAAAATGGCTGAATCTAAACAAGCTCTCTTTCTCTACCACACCTTCATACCAATCAAAATGCCAATGACTTAAGTGAAAACAGTGCGTCTTTTGGAGACTTGATGGCCTTAGAAGCCAAGACTTATCCAGGGCTCAGAAGAACTGGTGGAAACTTCCAGAGGACTACCCTATGAGTTATCCTCTGGTGCAGAACTTCCCTTACACTTTTTCTCCTTATCACATTGATCAATTCTTCTGATCAGAAATTTATTTAGAGGGCAGAAGCAATTGATCATCAAATAGTGGAAAAGGTTGCAAATTGTTCATGAATAGCATTGTTCCCTCCTGCCTAGAAGCTGGGATTTTCTTTTACAGAAGGGAATGTTTCCTGGAGGAATACAAATAGAAAGGAAAAAGAAATTTGGAGTATGAGATATCTGTGAAGTGAATTCTCCTTTAATGACAACCTAAGAACTCAGGAGACTGTGGAGGTAGGTTCAGAAAGGAAAGGAGGCCTCAGGGACATGCAATACTTATTTGCAGAAAAACATCTGGTGCACAATCCCTGCTTTGTAGGGAAAAACATGTTTTTCTCTACCATCTGCTATTTCTTCTCTTTCTCCCCATTCTTTATTGCCTAGTACGTGGAATTAAGCTGGTTCTCAAGTAAGGTCTGCACAGGTCTGGGACTATGACTCATCATATTGTTTCTGCAAGAATATGGATTATTTGGTACATTTTGGGGGCACACTTGTAAGTTATGACCTTCCTATATAAGGACTGACATTTCTCCCTGAAGGGGCTCACTCTCCCTCAAAGGACTCACAGTCATTGAATTTAGGTGAGACTGTTAATAAAAAGGAAACTACAGGGAACCGTTGAGTACCAACTGTCCAATACTGATTACCTGCAAACAAAATGTGAATTTTTGACAGGGGTATCCAAGAGAGGGCTGGCATGTACATTTACAAAGTCTGAAAATATGCTTAGACACCAAAATGAGGGAATGGAAAATTCAGAGGAATGGCAGTCCTTAAGGTTTGGCATCAGACGTGGGTGTGGATAGGGAAAGTCTAGAAGGAGGAGTTAGAGCTGATAGACATGAAATGGTTTTCTGAAGAGGGAGGAATTCACTTGGCTAAAGAAAGATGGAAGTAAAGTAGTTTTTAAAATTAAAGTTCATAAAACATATCATTTGAAATGAGTGCTTTCCATCTGACTAAACACACTGAGCAATAAATCTTTGCAGCATTTAATGTGGCTAAAGTTTGGATGTAATGAGAAACTGGAAATCCAGATGAAGGACTCTAGGCTTGCTGGCAGTCCATGGAGAGTGTCTTATTAGAGTTGGTACATTAGCCTGAGACTGGTACACGGGATGAAGGAGAAAAAAATCCAGAGGAGCATTCATTCAGGAGACTGCTGCTGTAGGCTAGATCACAACCAAAGCAGCAGGTTGGAGAAGGGACAAATCTGAGAGTCACTGTAGAGATGGAAGCAGCAGGACTGGAGGAGGCCCTTAGGTTTCCCAGAGTAGCTTAAGCATGAGGGGAACTCTATCTGAAATTCATGCTCACATCCTCCCATGCTCTCCTAGTGAACCTCTAATTTCCAAAGAAACCCTGTGGCATCTATAAAGTAACTTAATTCTGAAAAAAAAAAAAACAAGCATACTCATCAAATGGCAGACTTGGAGCATCTAGTCATCACCTGGTTTTGCACATTAGGTTAGTGAGTTATAGTGTTTCTAGCTTGGGAGACATGAGAATGGAATTTTACTTCCATTTTTGATAGTATTTATACTGGTGGTCCTTAAAAAAAGTGATGTGCTTATAGGAATACTTCATAGTCCCTGGGCCCTTCCTCTGAACCTCAAATTCCCAGGAACGGCTATGTCACCGATTTACTAACCTAGTTTAAGAAAGGTGCTTCATGGATCAGTGCTCTAAGAATTTTGTGGAACTATTAATTAGCCTTGTCAAATTTTATTTGCATACGTTCTCTTCCAACTATGTCTTCTCTCCTCCAAGTACACGTTTTTAATAAAATTGACTTTAAACAATGAGACCTAAGAGAATCTGTACAAAGAGCTGGAAGAATCTAAATCCATGAGTTTATTATTAACACAGTAGCAAATATATCAAGGGAACACACCCGGGGAAAAGCGTTTCAAATAAACACAGATCTGCTGTACCCAATAAGCAAGCTGGAAGAGGCCTATTTGCTTGGTAATGCCCAGCAGATAAGCCAGGCAAACCTCTCTGTGTGAGTGAAGAAGCCAGTTTGAAACTCAGCCTTGTTCAGGCAAATTCCTGACTGGCACCTGCTGCTCCAAGCGATTCTCAGCATGATAATATTTGCATTTTGGAAGGTCCTTCTGATCTTCAACTGCCTTGCAGGTAAGGAATGGATCTTCCAACCACCTACGGCAACTGGAAGTCGAATTTTTCTCTAGACTAAAATTGTAAATTTTTAGAAAAATCTTCCTTTCCCAGACTTCCAAGAGATTATGATTAGCGTGCTGGTTATTTTCAGAACACTTGTTTAGCAATTATGTTCCGTGTTGATGATTATTGGGAGGTCAGTCTGTGGTAAAATTGACTTAGCTTCTGAAATGAGTTTCCCAGTTTCTTTATTTTCCAATTTTTAAAAATTTATTTCGAAAGGTGAACAAGTGAATTTGCTCAGAAAATCAAAGTTTGTGCTTAAAGATAAGGTTTCTCTTTTAATTTAGTGTTTCCCCTAAGCTCACCATGGTTCACTCACTTTGCCACAGAAAACAGAGCTGGAACTCAAGACTGCATGAGCATATTTGTGGAGAGACGAGGGGGGGGAGAGAGAGAGAGAGAGAGAGAGAGAGAGAGAGAGAGAGAGAGAGAGAGAGAGAGAGAGAGAGAGAGAGACCAATGGAGTGCTCAGTTAGCGACGATTTCCTACAAAGTGTGGTTTTCAAGTTGTAGGAATGTATTACAGAAATTACACAATCGAATTATCATGTAACAGTATGGTCGATTTTAGGGAGTTGAGCAGAACAAAATCATTTTTAGAGCTTCCCAGGGTTTGTTAAGCTCAGAAGTAATTAATTTGGAAAGTAGCCCTTGGCTGAATTTTTAAAGCTAATGCCATGTATATTTTGAATCTGTTTTGATTCAATGGTTAGTTAAGTTTATGGTAGCTACAATAATATTGTGTATCAAACAAGGGAGCTCTTTTTAAGTCGTGAGTAATGTTAGGCTGTCATTATCATGCAATTTTATAAGCATATTTAATGATGTAAAACTATGCTCAGACTCGGAGAGAAGGCCTCACCCTTCAGAAGGAACAGAAAGGATATGTGATAGGTAGGGTTTTAGTTGGGGGAGGGTGGTAGGGGAGGACAGGAGGGAGAGGGAACAGGATTGACATGTAAAACAATCTTGTTTCTAATTCAAATAAAAAAGATCTGCAAAAAACACCTATGCTCAGGATAAAATGTGAAAAGTCAAGATACACAAACATTAATAATAATAAATTAAAAGAAGATAATATAGTAATCATGGTTACTTCTTGGTTATGTGATTAAAGATTTTGATTTTATTTCCCTGATGTTCTATGATTAGGAAAATATTAATTCTAATACTGTCCTGTGGTTAGTAGTGAATCTCTAAATATCCATTATTAAATGTCTAAACAAAGATGTTATATGAAGTCAAAAGTCACCAGAAAGCAATTTTGAATTTACTCCATGATTTGTCCTGGTCATAGAGTTGGAAACATCTTACTTAGTTAATTTACCTTAGAATTTTGTTTCTATTTAATAGGTGAGGAAAATCTCTGTCATTTCCTTCAATTGTTAGCTAGTTGGGTCAAACTATAGGTGCTCCGTACCAAACCTCTATGAGCACACCTTTAGTTAACATAATTCTTTATGTAAACCTTGTTCTACTTTAGACATAGGAGCATAACAGGTACCTGAATGACTTTTATTATAAATATATACGTCTATGTAATTTTACTGATGATAAATATAATAGATATTCACTATATCTATTTGAGAATATGGGAATTTATCAATAAAATATAATCTTACCACCCAGATTTGAGTAAATTACCTAATTTTTTAAGAATAGATATTATATTCAAATGGGGCCTGTGCCTTGTACCTCATGGTCTATTATTTAAACAATGATTTAGCATGATGTTGAGATCTTTTTGTTTGTTTGTTTTTCGAGACAGGGTTTCTCTGTGTAGCTTTGGAGCCTATCCTGGCACTTGCTCTGGAGACCAGGCTGGCCTGGAACTCACAAATATCTGCCTGCCTCTGCCTCCTGAGTGCTGGGATTAAAGGCTTGTGCCACCAATGCCCAGCGATGTTGAGATCTTGATTGTAACTTTCAGTAGATGACCCAACCTGAGTGAGCCATAAATACCTGGGTATTTTTTCTTAAGTAATGGTGTGATTTTGTTGTTGTTTGACATATGCTGTGTATTTATGCATATATGTTTTAGCTGGCACAAAGCAAAATCTGATAGCATAGCAGGTGGCATAAAGATGGAGTATAATATAATAGCACCTGCTGTGGTCACATTCATATGGAAGGCATACAAAGGAATATTTAGGTAATCTATTTATGTTATTCACAGAGATCCAAGTCACGTCATTGATCTTCAGCCATCAGTGGATATTATGGCCATAGGAGAACTGATAATGTCTACATAAAAGTTCAGTTTCATGCTCAATCTGTATTTGTTTCATACAAAGACTATTTTTTTTGTGTCAACCATGTTGCATGGAACCCAGTAAACATGTTGAAAGAATAATTCATCACCCCCAAATCCAAACATCTGGAAATGATTTTCCTATTCATATTTAAAATCAAATTTCTGCACAGCTAATCAGAAAGATGTTATTTTAATCAAAATACTCGCAGGAATGTCTGAGGTCTTACTTTAATTTCCATTTCAGCAAAACTAATTGTAGTTAAAACTTTCTTGTGCAAAAATTGATGCATATCGTTTTAGCTCCTTGTAATATATATATTTGGCACCTATTGGAAAGATATGTCACTCTTGTTTTCATTTAATGGAGGTATACATTTGAAAGAAGTAATATATTGAATGTTGGTTTTGAAGTCAAACACAGAAATTATATGATCATTTGATTATATTATTTTGTAACAACAACAAAAAACAAACCCATAGCAACTTTACATGGAAGGGGATAGAAACGAGATTACCATTGGGAAATACAGACCATTGGGCCAGATTTTTGTTGTGGTACAGTACTAGTCTCATAATCTTCTAAATAAGCCAGGAACTTGCCCACATTGTAGGCATTAAATGAATGAATAATCATCACCAAAATAGAGCACATTTAAACTCTTTAGAATGTTGATTAATTTAAGCATATGCATCTTGAGTTATTTTCCCTAGATGATAAGCACTTATTTTTAGAATCAGTCATGTTCATTTCAACTGCATATGCAGTTTTGCTTTATTTATTAATTCAGTCAAGTTACTGAGGAAGATTGTAAGCCAGAGTTTTGTTTAAATTGGATATTAGTCTTTAGTCCGTTATTTATTCACAATTCGGTTAATGTATTTGTTATTGTCTCAATTTTAAATATTATAAATGTAATACAAAGAAAGAATTTTTTCTTTCAAATTTCACAGACCTGCCTCCTGGTTAGTACTACATTTTCTCTGTTCATTATTTGTGTGTGACTATCTAAATCTAAATTAATTCAAGTTAAGTAAATTTATAACATGACCTCATCAGTTTTACTAGCCACATTCTATATGAGTAGTGACTGCTGAATTAGGGTGCAGACAGAACATTTCCATACCCACCACCATCATCACAGAAAGTTCTGCTGGACAATGATGAGCTAGAGGATGATCTTAGAGAATCAAATAAAATGCAGTAACAGAATGCCTTCATTTTTTAACTATCTGGATCTTTATTTCCAATCTCACTTCCCAATCCAAAGATATAAGGCTGTTTACAGACATGGTTTATTCTGTCTACAAGACAGAAAATACATAAGACCGACCCGGGCTAGTAAAGTATATTTGTGGGGCTCTTCAAAGAGACATAAGAACCAACTGAAAGAATGGCCAAATGCCAAAAATTGAGAAATTAAAATGAATGAGTTAATAATACTTAGATTATAGCTAAAACTAGAAATGAAATGCCCTTGAACTCACAATCATATTATTCCCGAATAGGAAAAAATTAATGATAATGGAAATCACTTTGATATTCTGGGTTAAGAAATATCATTTTGGTATATATTTGTTTCTTATCCTCTAATAACAAAATGATTTTGGCAGTTGTATTTCAGGCTCTCTGTTGTTATCATTGCAGTTGTTTGAATGCTCTGCTCCATTTAGCTAGTGGCACTCTATTCAACTAATCCTATTTTAAGGCCATTGAAGATTCTTGCTATACTTAATTATATTTTTCAATATACTATTGATGTTAAAGAATAAGCGGTGTGTACATTTCATCTAAACTCTGTGCTACATTCTATAGGTTAGCATGATGCATTTAAAAATAGATAAAATGTTGATGTTTAGAGTGTTTCACAAAGCACTGAAATATCGAAGTTCCTTAAACAGATGAATTGAACAGTTGTACTGTGAAGGAAGTATTTTATAAAGTTTTTATAACTACTTATTTGTTTTATGTGCATGAATGTTTTACCTACATGAATGTATTGTGTGATGTATGTTCCTGGTGCCTATAGATGTCAGAAGAGGGTGTCAGATTTTCTGGAATGATAGGGATGGTTGTGAGTTAGCATGTGGGTGCTCAGAAGGATACCGGGCCCTCTTCAAGAATAACAAATGCTCTAAACCACTGATCCATCATTCCGACCCCCATGAAAGAAGCATTTTAAGAATATTGATGGTTCCCTAATTAAAACATAAGAAAAATCCATTTCTGAAGGCTCAACAGAAGTGTAAGTATAAGTACCTATCTTTTAGACTCTTGTTTCTCCATGTTTTATCTTTCTATCGTCAGATTTCTTTGGCATACTCCTGAATCATCTTCTCCATTTATATTACTATCATTGAAAGGCAATGTTTTTGATGGGATCCGTTAGAGCTTGACTTGTCTCTCCTGGGATCTCACTCCTCCTCTGTACATATTCCTTCACAACCTTTAAGAGCCAGTTTGTACAAACAAGACTATTCATTAGATTTACACTTGGGGTTTTAAACACTTGTTTCTGTGGTAGCATTTGCACTTCTTTTTTAGTAGTCATCGGTCTCAGCAGAGTTTCTTCCCATGACTTCTTTCCCAATAGAGCTCCTTACATTTCCCACCAGTGTGAAGGAATAAAGGACATATTTTCTGCCTTTTGCTGTTGTTGGTACTTGATACCTGAAATACTCCATTTTTTTAATCTTAAAAAATAGATGTAATTCCAATTTTTTGTTTGGTTGTTTTTGTTGTTTAAGAAAGGGTTTCTCAGCCGGGTTTGGTGGCGCATGCCTTTAATCCCAGCACTTGGGAGGCAGAGGCAGGCAGATCTCTGTGAGTTCGAGGCCAGTCTGGTCTACAAGAGCTAGTTCCAGGACAGCTTTCAAAGCCACGAAAAAAAAAGAAAGAAAGAAACAAAGAAAGAAAGAAAGAAAGAAAGAAAGAAAGAAAGAAAGAAAGAAAGAAAGAAAGAAAGAAAGGGTTTCTCGGGCTGGAGAGATGGCTCAGAGGTTAAGAGCACTGACTGTTCTTCCAGAGGTCCTGAGTTCAATTCCCAGCAACCACATGATGGCTCACAACCACCTTGAATGAGATCTGGTGCCCTCTGCTGGCATGCAGGCAGAAGACTGTATACAAAATAAATAAATACAATCTTTAAAAAAAAAAAAAGAAAAAAGAAAGGGTTTCTCTGTGTAACAGTTCTGGCTGTCCTGGAACTCCCTGTGTAGACCAGGCTGGCCTTGAACTCAGAGAGCTGACTGCCACTACCTGCTGGGATTAAAAGTGTGCACCACCACTGCCTGACTTCACTTCTAGGGGAAAAAAAGAAGATAAAAGGGTTTCTGTCTCAGGCATGTGGATTAAGTGTCTGTTGTGTGAATCAGTTTCATATTGTCTGGGAAAACCAAATTATATTCATTATTTTGCTCTCTTTTCTCATTTACTTCTTTACAGACTCAGCGTTTTGGTGATCTTTCAAGTCCACTTCTTCTAAAATATTTTCCATTTTGCATTCAGGTGTCCTGCTTATTTCATTGATTTCTGTAGAGCAGAGAAACCATACACATGCCTATGGTTCACTTCCAAGGACTTCTGGAGTATGATGAGCAGCCAAACATACAATATATTTAAAATGTTAAATTTCTCAACCAGTGTGTAAATGATGTTCCTTGCTAAAGTTTGGATTGATGCATGTCAGAGAGACGCAAAGCAAACCGAATGAACTCTAGGTAGCCTGTGCTGGAACAATATAAACAGTTTTAGAGGGTTGGTCTATTATCATTATGGCAGGAAGCAGCCAATCATGGCACTGGAGCAGTAGCCAACAGCTTTACGTGTCAATCCACAGGCAGCAGGCAGAGAGAAAGACAGAAGGACAGGCATGGACTGAGGTTTTTATAATGAAGTTTATTTGAGAAGTTAGAAACTAATATCAATTCCATAGCTCTAAGCTCTCATGTTTATTGTCACTATATTAAGGTTGGCCAGTGCTTGAAAAGTATCTGTTCCTCAGAATTTGAGTATTGATTATGGTGCTGAATATTTGCACTATGGGCTATAAAATGGTCTGGTGATTTTGTTTTGTCAATTGTTATTGTGAGACAATGTGCAGTGTTCTTTAAAATGTCTCACTTTAAAGTTTGAAAATACTATCTGAATTCCAGTATGTAACTTCTGAGCTTTTACAGACCTCAGATTATTGCAGCCACATGTGTCTCTTATAAAAAAACAGGAAATGTTTGAATCAGATTTATATTGCTTAATATCATTGAATCTCATTCACTACCACACTGATCTGTGCTAGAAATGCTTTTCTGTTGCTTTGTAATGGCAGGCAGAGATTGGGACACTTGTTCACCATTGTCTCTCCAGTATTTAGCACAAAATTGATATCCAACATATTCAAAGTTCTAGTTAGACAGGAGGTGCCATTTAAAGACATGTTGTATATCAAGGTGACCATAGTTAGTATATTGTATATTTCTTGGTAAAAAATTGAGATTATAATTTAATTACATTTCTTCCTTTCTTTTCTCCCTCTAAACCCTCACATATATGCTGCCCCTCTCTCATTCAAATCCATGGCCTATCTTTTCATTAATTGTGATTGCATACTATGTATTTCAAAATGGCTAAGGGAATATATTTTAAATATCTTCATTACCAAAAAATGATAAATGTGTTAAATGATGGATATATCAATTAATGACATAATTACTCTGTAATATATCAGAACATCAAGGATACCACACATGCATCCCATGTGTACAGGTATTTTTCAGTTAATTTTAAATTAAGAAATAAATAAGAGTCAGACATTGCAGTCATCTATTTCTCTGAGGACTTTTTCTACATTGCTGGTGATCAAAATCAGGGCTTTGCACATTCTAGGCAAGTACTCTATCCCTGAGCCATATTTCCTGTCCTGAAGACTTTTTTAATGTATAATGTCACCTTTAATTTCATTTTCTCTACTCTGAATTATTTTTTAAGTAAAATTAGATTATTTGTCTTCTCAAGAAACCCCAGTGGAAATTATAGTACTAAATAATACAATAATAAAAATAAGAAACATGCTGATAGACTCAGTAATACAGCAGAGATGTCAGAATATAGAATCTGTATCTAGTGAAACTATCTCTCATGAGTTAAGGGGAAATAATAATGAGATTATCGGTCAAAGGGGGAAAATACCTTCACCTATCAGGCATGCCCTTGAAGAATGGCGAAAGGAATTACTTCTGAAATAAAGAAAATGATGAAAGGAAGGATCTTCAAACATTATGGAGACAGAAGGAACAAAAGGAAGGGCAGAAATATGAATAAATATGGGTGTCTGCTTTAACTCATGAGTTCTGTATATCATATGTGATGGTTGAAACAAAGAATCCAGCATTCTCCTATACCATTATCTTGTACTTGAGACAATGACATTAAATGCTGAGATGGTAAGTGGATCTAAATGTAAGTGAAATTTACACATAACACTCCAACTAGTAAAATATTGACACCAGTAGATTGTTATACTTCACATATTCATAGTGGTTCATTTAGTCTTTTATTTTGCAGTGCTGGGAATTGAACTCAGAGCCTTGTGCATGTTAGGTGGATTGCAATGCCTTAAGTTACATCTTCTTGTATAGAGCACACAATCAAGCAGTAGCATAATGGACTGTGGTGCTATATTGTTTATGATCTAATAAACTGAAGATCAGAATGCAAAACTAGCCACAGCCATAGAACATGGGCCCTTCAATCCCAGGACTCAGGAGACAGATGAATCTCTGTGAGTTCAAGGCTACCCAAGGCTACATGAGAGTGAATCAGTCTAAAAGAGAAACAGAGCTCTCGCCTTTAATCCCAGCACTAGAGAGGTTCTTGTATTCTGGCAATTAGTTTCCAGCCACATTGAAGACAGGATTTCCCTTCCAGCCTTGGTAGAGGTAAGAGCTACTGGCTTGGCTGCCTTGCTTCTTTGATCTGCAGCTTGAACCCCAATATCTGCCTTTGGGTTTTTATTATTGATGCTACAGTGGATATTTCCTCCCAAATACCTACAGAACATGGACTAAGAAAGACCACATACTTAGCCATAAAAACCTAAATTTAAAATAAATGAAATCATACAAAGCATGGAATCTCAGTATAATGTGACCAAACACAAACTAGTAATGAGAGCATGAGGTTGTAACTCGCAAGTACAGTGCCTACTTGGCATACACAAGCCTCCTTTTACCTGTCCTCAACACCCTGGAAAGTTACCGAGGTCCCTCAAAGTGATTTCTCTATGTGCAACATCTCTACCTATATTTACTATGTTAAAAATTAAAACAAAAAAATTTGAAAAATATACAACACATATTCCCTTAGTCTCCAGATCAGTGACATTATTACCTGTTATGTAGGTTTTGGTTTACTCCACTATATAGTCATAAAAGGATGAAAGTATATAAGAAAACTGACATCTTTATACTACCGTGGATATAATCTAGGTCTCCTGGTAAGCTCCCCACATACAGTGATCTTAGGTGTAGGACAGCCAACTCATCTGGAATTTTCCTAGTTTGGGCCTTGAAAAGCCATTGCCTCTGACTTATCTAGTTCTTTAAATAAAATTCTCTGTATTCAAGGACCACTGTATGATGGGAAATCTGGTTTGATTGTTCTCCATACTCAAACTTTTTTTTTTTTGGTTTTGTCGAGACATGGTTTCTCTGTGTAACTTTGGAGCCTATCCTGGCACTCGCTCTGTAGACCAGGCTGGCCTTGAGCTCACAGAGATTCCCCCTGCCTCTGCCTCCGCCTCCCGAGTGCTAGGATTAAAGACGTGCGCCACCACCACCCAGCTATATACTCAGACCTTTTAGTGTCCCTGGGTAAGACATTAAGAAGCTGTATATAGCAAGAGCCATATATGAATTATCAGTCCAGTGTTATTACCTCACCATCACCTAGGTTTTTAATCATCTTCATGTCATAACAGGTCACCTGTATGTTTCATTCTACTCTTTTCCGTCTTAGAGTCTCTAAAGATATTTTGTATTTTGTGATAAAAAATGTCATCAGAATATATATACTACTAACTATCTCCTGATTTTTTTTTCAGGTCAGGTTAGCTTGGTTCAGGTGACCATCCCAGACAGTTTCATGAATGTGACTGTTGGATCTAATGTCACTCTTCTCTGCCACTATACCACCACTGTGACGTCCCTGGACAAGCTTACAATACAATGGTCTTTCTTCCACAATAAGGACATGGAGCCAGTTTCTGTAAGGATTCTCTAACTAAGTAACTCTCACTTAGTAGTTCTTGCTGAAAACTGTTGGGATGAGAATACAAAGGAACAGTGAAATATGAAGGAACTAGTGAGAACAGTGACAAAATTTGAGACACAGAGTTTTTAGATAGCTCTTTAGGGAAGACAGTCTTTATCTAAACGACTTGGTCTTTGTATTCCCGGGTTTGTCTGTTATCTCAATTTTGACTAGTCAGCATTATGTGTATCACATATTCCAGAATAGCCACAGGCCTCCTCATAGGTGAAGTAAGCAGTAGCTTAAAAGGGTATCTTCCAAATATCCCCCCGTTATTTCCAGAAGACCTGAGTTCACATGCAAACCCCAATGGATCTGCCTCATTTAATAACTGGGATTTGCCTGTCAGGGGAATTCAGTCATTGTTCCAGATTGAGTCCTGACAGTTTGAGGTTTCCCAGATCAGTGGAGAAGGGCCATGGTAGTAATGAACCCTTTGTAATTGAAGGCAGCATGCAGTTAGAAGATAAAGGATGGAAGGAGTGGACCAAAGGTTTGGCAGACGTTGCCAGAATAGGGTGGATGAGTACCTATGGGGAAGGATGATTCCACAGGCAAATGCTTATCACCAGATTTTCTTCATTTGGCTTTGAAAGTAATTCTTTTTGAAAATGATCCCAAGAGCTAAAATTGTATTACATAAATGTGTGTGTGTGTGTGTGTGTGTGTGTGTGTACATCTGTGCATATGTGTATGCAAACATATACAATTCATGCCTCTCTACATTCCTTGAAGAGAAAGGTCTACAGTTACCAGATTCTCAAAATGATTCATGACCCCAAATAGTGAAGAGATAAGCACCGGTGGTTTGGAATAGTCGACTGCCCTGAGTTAGACTTTGGGGGAAAGGGAGATTTGTTTATTAGAAAGACAAGGGAGGGGAGCCTAGAAGCAGTAGTGGAGGGGAAGAAAGGTATTAGCGTGGAGGAACTGTATCTTGGCCAGTTAAGATTCAGCTATCACTGATTCTTTGTAAGTAATGAATTTCTCTACTTGAGATTGTGAATATTTCCTTATCAGAGAACACATCCATAGGGAGATCTAGTCTATATTCAAAGTTAAACAGTTTTGTTTCATTTGGTTATAGTTAGACATTTGTATCATGCCATGCCTCTCCATCTCTTTAAAATACAGTACAATGACAGTACTCATGGGGAAATGATCTGACATAAGACATATGAAAACACTTGAAAAATACAAAGCTCTCTCACTTTTATCCCATGCAAACATCCGCAGCAGCAGCAGGACCATCAGCAGCAACAAATAACACAAATGGTTCCAGTTTCCATCATCCAAAGTGTTCCAACATGTTTGTGTCAACTAAGAAATAATTGCCTTTTCCCACAGGTTTTTTTTCACTTAGATAGCAATAGTCACGCGGTCTGTTCTTCTAAAAAATTGGTTTCTTAGTAGTCTTTTCAATACATTGTTCGTAGACATGGAGTCCTTCTCATTTTTCTGGTGGTAGCTGAATTTAGAGAGACCTCAGCATCTTTTGAAATGTCTTGTGCTTGATACTCAATTCAAGATGTCCTTAATTTTCTGGAGGCCAGGCAAAGCAAATCTGAGCTCAACAGTTTAGATTCTTCATTTTGTATCCCCTGATAGTCGAATTTACAGAGCTACTTTTGATTGAACTCTAGCCACATAGAAGCTGGGAAAGAATTGTGACTAGCAGTGAACTTCTCTTCGGACGAGACTGCAGGGGAAGAAGCTTTAGGCAATTGTAATGAGTTTGGCTCGAGCTCTGGACTCCTCTTGAAAGAACTTTTAAAAAAAATCTTTGACAAGTACTTGATGAATTGCTTTCTTTACTTGCCAGATCAAATGAGGTCCTTTCCCCTGAGCTCCTCGATCAAATGAAAAATGCTTGAGACCTATTTAATGCCTGTTCTGTAGAACATGTTGTCAGTTCATCTAGTGAATGCAGCTGGGATGGTTGGGGATGTCAAAAAGAGACCGCTAGTCGATAGAGGTAGCTCAATTGGTAGTATGCTTGCCCAGTGTGCATGAAGCCCTGTTTTTAATTCACTACCATTGCATAAACGAGCATGCCTGTAATACTAGAACTCGGGTGGTGGAAGAAGGAGGAATAGACATCATTAATGACTTCCTATCAAGTTCAAAGCGAGCCAGTGATACATGAAATGCTCTCTCAAGCCACCATCCCCCCACATGTATCTGTAATAGAGACTGCTGTTTATAGAGCATTCTGTGACATATGGGAGTAAGGTGTTGCTAGACTGACCACTGAGTGATTTAAGTCAACTCCTGGGTTGATGTGGTAATAGCATGTAGCATTCTGCTCTCAGATCCACCCATTTCTGCTCAAACACAGCATGGCTCGCGCCCCAATACTGAGGGTATGGAGGAAAAGGCAGTCAGTCAGTGTCTAAAAATGGTGCATGCAAGAGACGCTCGGGGAAGATGTAGCTGGACCTCTCAGGTAAGAAAACCCATTGATGTACTACTAGATCCCTCTACCAGTTGCAGTCTAGGACACTAGCCCCTGCCTTAGGACTGGGGTGGAAGGGTTTATGTTTGATAACAACACAGATTAGTGTAAGCCCTATATAAATCTGGGGAAGTTTGTTTTCTTGTGGTTTGGTTTTTTGAGACAGGACCCTGCCATAGAGTACAGACTGGCCTGGAACTTGGAATCCTCCTGCCTCAGCCTCCTAAGTACTGGGATTATAGGTGTGTATCATTTATGCTAATAAAAACTAGAAAGTATGGGCTTGAGAGGTGGCTCAACAGTTTAGAGAGCTTTCTGATGTTGCAGAAGACCTGAGTTTGATTCCCAGCAGCCATGCTAGATGGCTCACAATTGCCTGTAACTCTAACTCTAGGGAACCCAACGCCCTCTTCTGGCCTCCTTGAGCACCTTCACTCCCATGCACATAACCACACATGAGTACATACGCATAAATAATTTTTAAAAAATAAAATAAAACCTAGAGAAGTTTTGAGTTTACCTTCTCATGTCCATGCCTGGAACACTTTTAATCCTCCTCCAAAAAGATTCAGGGCCCTATAGCTGCTCTGATCAGGCTGGTGTCCATCTTTTGCCACCTCAAACCCATTTGCATTAAATAGCAACTGACACTGGGTCCTAGTGTTTCTCACTTACCCAGGGCCAGATACTGTGTCTCATTGAATGTCCTGTCTAGGGAGGTTCCTTTGGTTCATGGAAACTGCTTCTTCCACAATTCCCCTGATCCTGAGGACAGACAGTATCCATTTGGCCTTCCTTTCAAAAATATGGACAGCTTCACACCATCCCTTGGGGTAATCTATGAAAACTCATGTGACACAAGCAGGTTAACAAGGAAGTTTGGGGAGATCTGGTGCCCCTTGGCCATAGATTCTTCCCTTTTCCATCTAGCTTGTTATGCTAGAACTAGAGACAACACTTACTCATGAGTAAAATGCACACTGACCCTGCTTAGTATGGGTCTGTTACACAGTGCTCTCCCAGAGTCCTCACAATAGAAATCCTTCACCATCCTCATATCCATAACATCTCTAAAATTTGGACAACTCCTTCCCCAGAATCTAGTGTCTTCATATTTTCTGGCTTCTTACATTTTTAAAACTGTTCTGTCGTTTCTGTAGGTTTTATTATTTCAAATGGTTCTGTAATCTTGGCAGGGCAGGGGTTGTAATCCATCACTTCAGGTGGATTTAATAATGGAGAGGGCATTGCTTTTATTTTTTTAGGACCTCCATCCCTCAGTGACATTTGGTGGTTTCTGGCTTAAAGCTGCTAAATGCTCCACAATGCATGCAGCAGAGCCATGTAACAAATTGTCCCAAATGCTACTGTGGTCAGGGGAGAACACTACAACTCTTCTGTCTCTTCTCACTAATGTTTATCTATTCTGGACTTCATTTTATTTCTGCTGAACAAGTGCAGCTAAGCAGGGATCTCCCATTATTTCAGCCAAAAATCATGCAAAATAGTCACTCAAATGGTGGATGACTCAAGCAAATAACCAGCTGGTAAAATGGGGCAAGAGAGCCTTTCTTATGGTATTCTATTTCTATTATGTAAAATCTTAGCCTTCATAGTACAGACCAGAGAACAGTCTGGGTCTGAAACCTTTGCTACTTTCCCAGCCATGTCTAGCTGCTTTAGGAGCAATACCGAAAGCAAGGAGCTGGAAGGGAGGAAAAGGAAAGAATGTGTGGTTTAGCTGTGGACTTCCAGGCTTCCATATCTCCCAAAGGAACCTGGAAAGCAGTTCTGAAAGCTAATGGCATTTAGTAAACCCAACTCGGGACTCAAATAGAAAGCAGATGGGATCCTTTCAAGCTTTCTTGCTTATGCATCAAGCTTCTAGTTTGAGAGTGGTGGTGCAAAATGGAGGGAACAACTGGCTGCCAGCTGCACAGCCTTGTGTGACTAGGAACTTGGCGTGATAGGCAGAGGAAGGCTGCTGTGTAAAGATACCAAGAAGCCTGCAGTGCAGCTGGAGACTGTGGCATGCATTGTGTATCTGAACTGTTTGATATAGGAAGCAGCAGACCAGGGAACAGCAGCAGCTGGCACAAGATAGGAAAGGGAGACAGCCATAGACAGTGGAACAGCCCCAGAGGGAGGGTAAATCATCACCCTTGTCTTGGGCAGGACTGAGAGTGCTACTTAATGCTTACAGTGGGAGTCATGAGCCTTTTATTCTAGTTTTGACTATAAATTACTGTGTGATCTTGGGAAAAATCATTTCCCCTATTAGGGCCTCAGTGTCCTCTGTAATAGATAAGACTGAATTAGAATTTATGAACTGGAATCCTCAGAGACTGACTTGGCCAACAGATGTATTTTGGTTGGCTAGGCTGGCATTTTGTTCCCACAGGTTATGCCAGTTCCTCAGTATTCCATGGTCCCCTCTGGCCTTTAGAAACCTACGTCTACTTCTAGACCCTGCACCATCTTGTTCTTATTTCCAAGAACTATCTGGCTCCTGAAGGCTCCTGAACCTTAGTGACATGAACTAAGTGATCTCAAAGAGGATCTAATCACTAGTAATAGCCTTCTGTGACTCTACCCACCAGCTACCAGCATGGCAAAGAGGGCAGAAAGAGGAGACATTGAGAGAAAGCAGGGCTTTTTATCATGAACACAGGCACAGGCAGCAGTGGTTATAATTTTTTAACAATTACTACTTTAGGAAACATTGGGATGGATTATTTATGTATTTACGTATGTATGTATGTATGTATTATGGATCAGTGTTCTGTCTGCATGTATGCCTGCAGGCCAGAAGAGGGCACCAGATCTCATTACAGATGGTTGTGAGCCACCTTGTGGTTGCTGGGAATTGAGTTCAGGGCCTCTGGAAGAGCAGCCAATGCTCTTAACCACTGAGCCATCTCTCTAGCCTGGGATGGATTTTCTTAAAGCAGGGCTCCTCTCATCCCGGCTAAAGATGTGGCTTGTTGACCACATGAGGCTTTTCCTTGGTCTCAGTAGTTCTGATCTCCAAATTTACAATAATTTTTCTTTGCAAAGGATATAAACTACATAGTGTCATGAGCCATGCCTCAGCCATTATTCAGCTTTAATTGTTTTTGCTTAGCCTTGATTTTTAAAAGTATTACTCTTTATGGAAAATGAAACCAACTTGTAGCCCTTCCAGAGTGATTAGATAAGCAGTTTGGAGAAAACGTTCCTTTCTTCTTTTCTTCCCAAGGACAGAGTTTACACAGTGGACTTGCCCAAGCAGAAAGTCCCTTCATCTGTATGTCTGGCTAGCTAATGTTTGGGGCTTTCCTCCTCAGACAACAGCCTGAACTCAAGGCCTTTACCTTTTAGGTCTCCTGTCGCATCCCTTGAGTATCTCTCATCTGTGAGGGAAATTCTGATTAGACTGCAGTGTAAGTAACTGGATAGAAGGGTTGGTGGGTGCCCTTTCCTGTATAAGTTACATATCTGAGACTTAGGCGTGTGCCCCCATGCCTGGTCTCTGCTGCACCCTTCTGTGTCCTAGTCCTTGCCTAAAAAAGTACTCTGGGACCCTCATTTTTAAATAATCAAGGCCCCATCACCTGGCTCCTCTAGAACTTTCTGTGGCAGGATTGGTGTTGTGGCAGGATTGATGTTGTATCTCCTTCTGACATCATCAAATGTCATTTAGCAGGGCTGGCCTGTCTCCCTTTGGGAGCAGAGGGACTGGTCAGAGGCTCAGGTTGGAAAGGGCTGTCTCACACTGTCCATTAATAAGAAAATAGATTCCATGTTGCCTGGCAGTCTAGCAAAGTCCTTTGATAAGGACCTGTCTCATTTGAATACCTTGAGTTAATCATAGCTTTCTGGTTTCTAAGTTCAGGAGGCATGAATAAATGAAGTGTAGGACACTGTTTAGGGCAGGGAGGAATGTTAGAGCAAACAAAGGAGAGGGTTAGTTATTTTCACTTTAATTATGCTCATTTTAAAAAATTTCCCTCAAATTTCTGCTTGTCAGTCTTGCTTTAAAATGTATTGCCTTTCTGCATAAAGGGGAAGAGGCTTGAATTCCACTAGACAGTATCTTCTTTTGTTTTTTCTAACTGTTTTCTCTTTTTTAATAGATTGATTAGGTAAAAAGCTCTGGGCAAGGAATTAGGGGAACTGGCTCTACTCCTGTTTAAAGTGATTTTGCTTTGTTTCCACCCCTATTTTTTCAGCTGAGTGTGGAAAGTGGGACAGCATACATGCTAGGCAAATGCTCTACCATTCAGCTTCACTCTTGTCCCTCAACTGTTAATTTTGTGCCATTTTTTTAAAACCTCTCCTGGCTTCAGTTTCTTCTTTAAAGTGATGCTAATGAATTAAATGAAATGGAAGAACCATCTAGAAGATTTTATGAAAATAACTTGTCTCATTAGGCTACAGCAATCCCAATTTATGGGACATAAACACAGATCACAGAATGACACACATTTGAATTCATTTGGAAACTGTGTACACAGAATGTGTAGATTGTGAAGGGAACTCAGGTGTTAGTACCTCATCTAGTGATTCCCAAGTTGCAGTTGCTCATGCCCCTGCCTCATAATTTTTGACATACTTGTGTATCCCCAGAACTACTTTTTAGTTACTAGTTTCTATATTGACTGAGACTTTTAAAATCCTAAGACCTTAGTGTCACCTAAGCAGCAATATCCATGAAGGAACATATTTGGTATGCTAGATATATTTCTCTTGAGCATATTAAAATTAGTGAGCTTTCATTTAGACATCACCGAAAATCAATGTCCTACTTTGAAAACCATTGCTCTGGATTCTCATTCACATGGGGGAACTTAAAGGTTAGAGAGATTAGCTATCTTTGCTGCTTATCACTCAGCAAGTTGCTATGGAGGCATAGCTAAGGGATAACTCATGTGACTACAATAGTCAGAAGCAGAGCTGTGGGGAAAACCTAGGTCATGTGACACCTAGGCCACACTTCTCTTTATACATCATTCTTATCTCATGGTTGTCATTAATATCTAAGATCCATGCAATTTAATGGAAAGTAATGGGAGTAGAATTCAGATCTTTCTTTATTCAATTATATATTGTAAAATTTATTTTTAATAATTTTGATATATGATAGTATCTTTTTATTATTTTTAAAATGTGTATATGTGTATTGTATTAAATTATTTCTTCCTTCCCTTTCCTGGCTTCCTCTCCTATATCTTCTCTTCCTCCTTGGTCCCTTTCAAATTCATGCTTTTTTCATTAAATATTATTATTACATATATGTATGAGTAAATATGTAAATACAACCCACTGAGTCCATGTAGTGTTCTCCATATGTATGCATTTTTAGAGCTGGCCACTTGGTATTGAATAAACAATTAGGGATCTCATCCCTGGGGAAGACTGATTCTCCCTCTCCACAATCACTAACTCTTTATAGCTTTTTTTTGTACAATTTGTTTTGATCATATTCACCCCCTGTGCACTTTTCCCAGATCCACTCCCTTCCCTACCCATCCACCTGCCCATCAAATCTAATTTATGCTGCCTATATATTCTTGCATGGGTGGCCTCCCACTGGAGTATGGTTGACTTAGCAGAGACAATCTCTCTCTCTCTCTCTCTCTCTCTATATATATATATATATATATATATATATATATATATTCGTTCAAATTAGGAACAAGCTTGCTTCACATGTCAATCCCTTCTCCCTCTCCATTCCCTCCCCTTAGCACCCCACCAGCCCCCACTCCCTCCCCTCTATGCTCCCCCTCTCTGCTCCCCATGGAGCAGAGAGGCCCTCTACAGGGGCTCTCCAAAATCCACATCATCATCCTGGGCCCGGGCCTGGGCCTCCCCCATGTGTCCAGGCCGAGAGAGCATCCCTTCACATGGGATGGGCTCTCAAAGTCCCTTCTTACACCAGGAAAAAATACTGATCCACTACCAGGGGTCCCCTAGACTGTCAAGGCCTCCTCGTTGACATCCATGTTCAGGGGTCTGGATCAGTCCTGTGCTGGCCTCCCAGACAGCAGTCTGGGGTCCATGTGCTCCCCCTTGTTCAGGCCAATTGTTTCTGTGGGTTTCACCAACCTGGTACCGACCCCTTTGATCTTCATTCCTCCCTCTCTGAAACTGGGTTCCAGAGTTCAGTTCAGAGTATAGCTGTGGGTATCTGCCTCTGCTTCCATCAGCCACTGGATGAGGGCTCTAGGATGGCATGAAAAGTAGTCATCAGTCTCATTATAGGGGAAGGGCATTTGGGGTAGCCTCTCCACCATTGCCTAGATTGTCAGTTCGTGTCATCCTTGTAGATCTCTGGAATTTTCCCTAGAGCCAGATCTCTCCTCAGACCTATAGTGGCTCCCTCTGATATGGTATCTCTCATCCTGCTCTCTCTCCTCTATTCTTCCCCCAGCTCAACATTTCTGCTCCTCCATTTCCTCCTCTCCCCTTCTCTTCTCCTCTCATTCTGCCAGCTCCCTCTCCCCTACCCTCATGCTCCCAATTAGCTCAGGAGATTCTGTCCCTTCCCATTCTCTGGGTTCCATGCATTTTTCACTTAGAGTTCTTCATGTTTCCTAGTTTCTTTGGTGAAGAGGATTGTAGGCTGGTAATCCTTTGCAATATGTCTAAAATTCATATATGAGTGAATACATACCATATTTATCTTTTTGTGACTGGGTTACCTCACTCAGAATGGTTTCTTCTAGTTCCATCCATTTGCCTGTGAATTTCAGGATTCCATTGCTTTTTTCTGCTGAGTAGTACTCCGTTGTGTAAATGTACCACATTTTCTCTATCCATTCTTCAGTTGAGGGGCATCTAGGTTGCTTCCAGGTTCTGGCTATTAAAAACAACACTGCTATGAACATGTTTGAACATATGTCCTTGTTGTATGAATGTGCTTCTTTTGGGTTTATGCCCAAGAGAGGAATTGCTGGATCTTGAGGTAGACTGATTCCCATTTTCCTGAGGAGTCGCCATACTGATTTCCAAAGTGGTCTTACAAGTTTGCACTCCCACCAGCAACGGAGGAGTGTTCCTTTTTCTCCACATCCTCTCAAGCATAGATTGTCATTGGTATTTTTGATTTTAGCCATTCTGGCTGGGAGACAACACTCTTAAAACCGACTCTTCCTCTCTCCCAGCAGCTATCAATTGCCAATTGCTCCTTGGCTGGGGGAGGGGACTTCATGCCCACCTTCCCTCTCCATGAGGGAATTTTGTCTTGCTTGAGCATGCATGAGAGTGTTTTTAAAGATAGTCTTCCTCAATAACTTGGGTGGTCCTCAACATCGTGGTGCCCCTGCTTCAGCTTCCCAAGAGACTGAGACTACAGGTACATGCCCCTGCTTGGCTCCAGTCCAGGACATTGTAACGATAACAACAGCAGCAACAAATGAATCCTGTGCCTTCAGATGACTCACCCCAAGTGCTTAGTTCTCTGATTTGACATGGAAAGAAAGATGGTAGCTTGGTTTACCTGGTTTTATCCTACCACAAGCACTGGGAGAGAGTAAGACCAACTGATTTCTCAGGGAATAGTCTGTCCTGAAGTTTTATACTTCTAACAAACAGAATGAATCCAAGAGTGCTTTGCATGAAAGGAACATGAACTTTTGAACTTTTAGGGAGAACAGTCTCAGTGGGCAAGGTAAACTCCAATCAGAGGTTCATGAAGTGATAATTTCTCTTGAGATATATCTCATATGCTGAAGAGTTTCTACTGGGTAGACTGGGCAGGTTAGTGTCTTGTTTTCCTAGCCCAAGGTTAGAAGTTACATCCTCTGAACTCCAATTGTTCCCTGTTCTGTAAAATAGGCTTCTCAGTCCCTGCTCTAGTGACATCACAGAGCTGTTGGAGGCAAATGAGGTAATGACTATCAACTGCAGTCAGAATGCTAAATGCCCCAATGAACTGAGAAGTCTTGGCTACAAAGACCACAGATAGAAGGGACTTCCTGGTACCTTATCGTCATCCTGGATACTCTCATGTTCTCAGTTTTACTATTTTTCTACCCTAGATTTACTACTCTGAAGGTGGGCAAGCTTCGGCTATTGGGCAATTCAAGGATCGAATTATAGGATGGAATAATCCAGGTAATGCATCGATTACCATATTGCATATGCAACCAGTGGACAGTGGAATTTACATCTGTGATGTCAACAATCCTCCAGATTTTGCTGGCAAAAACCAAGGCATCCTTGATGTCACTGTGTTAGGTATGGACATTCTTTTCATACCTTTTCTTGAAGCAATTTATGGCAGTGAATGAGTCAAAGCACTGAGTTATGGTGTCAATTATGTCCCTGGGGCTAATTGTCCTCCTGCTCCTTTTATTATCAGAAACTGTTTTATTAATTTAAGTTTTATCTTATTAGTAGAGACAGTTTTCCAACTCAATGCATATAGTGATAACCTAAAAATTACCATAAAATACACAGAAACAGTAGCATCCATAGCCTGGAAGGATTCACTGATCACCAGTAACTCTTTCGGGAGGAACTTGTAATTAGATCCACATTTAGCTACAAGAAACAACTGTCAACCTTTTTATTCCCTTTTGAAGCCTACCACTATTCCTACCATGAAATCATTCTTTCAAACAAAGGCAGAAGAGTCCACTTTGTTTATGTTTATATTTTGTTTTGTTTTGAGGCAGAGTCTCATGGAGCCATCGGTAGCCTTGTGCTTTCTGTGTAATTTACTCTTTTTTTTGAGACAGGGTTTCTCTGTGTAGCTTTGGAGCCTATCCTGGCACTCGCTCTGGAGACCAGGCTGGCCTCAAACTCACAGAGATCTGCCTGCCTCTGCCTCCTGAGTACTGGAATTAAAGGCATGCGCCACCAACGCCTGGCAAAACTGACTCTTTATCTTGACTTTTGATCAGCCTGGTGACTCCCTTTTTAAAAATGCTAATGCTATTTGAAAAATTGTTACTTGTTAAGCCATTATTAATAATTAAGTTATGGTAGACACATAGATATTATATGACATTGAACAAATCACATTTGCTCTCAAAATAGACTTGGAAGAGTTCATTCATTCAGGATTTATGGTGTCCATACTTTGTGGAAGGAAATAAAAGCTTGGTAGTGATGAAGACATAGCTTCTGCCCTTGAGGAGTGCTCAATTTGTTTGATTTCTAGAGATCCTTCAAACTCCTGAGAACACAGCAGGTGACTTGAAACCCTTACCAGTAGCCCAAATGGAGCAGATCTTGTAATTGCTCCTGGAAGTTTGAGAATATGCATCATTGGAAAGGCAGTACTAGGCCAAATCAGTGATTAGATAGTTGAATGGATTAAAGAAGCAACAAATGACAATGAGGTGCACATCTATGAGCACTATCCACAGTTGTCTTGCTACACATGTGATTCTAAAAGGAACCAATTGGTGCTTACTGTAAGGTCTGCCCTTGTATTTAGCCTCCTAAAAAAAGCGGGAAAGTTATTCTGGAACTAATGTTTAAGGGAGGCTTTGTTCAGTCTGTTGTGTTTTACTGTGCTGAAACTTGTGCTTGGCCTTGGGGTGTAGGAATAGATGAACCTGCTTTTAGGACAGCTGATGTGGCAGTTCAGAAGATCAGTCATATATATGGGGCAAAATAATAGGGCAAGAATGCCAAAAACCATGAGACTGAAAATCACAAAGCTTAGGTTCTAGGCCTTTCTTAGTTCTCAATGACTTTATACAATGCAGTTCACCACTCTCTGACCATTGTAAGATACATTGTAAGTCTGTCTTCTTTACTGATTTATTATGAGAATCCAATTAGGTACTGGGGATTAAAGAGCCTTTTAATGTTCAAGTAATTTGAGGGATTAATCGTCTAATGATTTTCTGTTGCCTCTGTGTCTGTGGGGTGATCTGAGCAGAAGCAACTCTCAAGAAAAGGCTTGGAAATAGCCCTGAGATAAGCTAGACAAGAAGGTTAATATTCTTAAATTTGAAGTTCAGAGGATTCCTAGTGAATTTCCATGAGCTAAAGATAGCTTAATCTAGTTCTGGCTTTGTTTTTGTTTTTGTTTCCTGAGTCTCTGGGTCAGATAAGTCTTGCCATGACTTTGCCATGATCTTTCGTGAAGCAGCCAGAATCCATAAAATAAAGATAATGAACATTCTATGAATTTTCTTCCGCAGAAATACTCAAAATTCTATTTTTATTAATTCAGATAAAAAACCAAAGCTATCCTATGAATTTCAACTTTTCAGAAATTAGTGATAGTAAGTTATCTCTAAATTTTCAAAGTCTGTTTACAGTTCTCAAACCCCATTAAATATGAACACTCTGATGGGGACTGGGCAAAATATAGATGGATGGGTCAAGGGGACCAGTTGTAGAGAGAGTTACTGATACTCCATTGAGGATGGCTCTTCATAGCACTACATTAAAAATTCTCTGTATTGTAATGAAATCATGCCACACAGCTCGATTATGGTAACCATGAAAACACTTATCAAGGCCTGAACTCAGTGCAACCCAATGAACTCATGAAAAGTTAGACTGGCCATGCTGAAGCCATGGATGGGGCTTTGCTTAGGCCTTTCCCCTTTCACTGTCAGTTACATTTTTATGAAAGTATTCACTGCAAAAAAGAAAAAAAAATCTCTGAGAGTTGAAACTAGAAAAACTGTTAGCTTTATATTCTCTTTTATGATTCATGTGTCCTTTTGCTTACATTCCATGCCTTCTCATTACCTAATAGTACCCTTCCTTGGTCTCCTTTCTAACAGTGCATGTTATGCAAAGTTATACTATATCTGTGATTTGTATATGTTTATAGGTAAATAGCTGTGAATGTGGGTGTAGCATAGCAATGCATCTTTAAGAGACATTTCTCACCCAGCATGGCTATCAATCAATCCCTTGTATTTGCTTTGCATTCATGAGTTCCTTAATCAAAGCCCGAGAACATGCTGCAGTTACTATGGGTCCAATACTCTGATGGGTTTCATGGTGGGTGCAGATGGGTCTGAGGCACTCCCTCTCGTGGTGGGTGGGAGCTGGACTAGCACAGTGCTGTCAGCAGACTCTGGTTGCTTGGTCCACTGGGGTTGAGTCAATCTGCCTGCAGTCCCCGGGCCAGGAGTTCCCAGACTGGGCATGCAGAATATCGTTCTAAGCAATGGGAATAGGAAAATGTAAAAGATAGGGCTCCAGCCCTCCAAAAATCCAATCTAGAGAAAGAGACAGTTTGCAGGAAAGCTTTCAGGGGGAGGAGAGCTGTGAAGGCACAGGCAGGGGGCGGGGAAGCTACAGGAGGGGACTAGACAAGACTTACCAAGAACAGAGACTTCTGTGCTGGCTGAGGAAGGATGCCCAAGAGTGTGCCAGGCACAGTACAGGCTGAAATGGCAGGGTACAGTTCAGGTGAAGAAAGCAGCAGTGAGCCATGAGGCAGGTGGTTTGCGTGGCCATTCATTTAAGAGGTTTCCATTAGTTATGACAACCCTGGAAAATCAATCTCTGAAAAAACCCAGATCAACTCTGAATAATTACTATGTGTACATTTGGAATGAGCACCATCTCCATTCTGCAGTTTGGCACATAAAAATTATTAATTTAGAGGAGCTTGGTGAACACACTGAAGCATTTTCATTTGTCTTCTGAGATGAGCCTTTTCCTTCCACTCCAATTCTGATGAAAGCAATAAAGCCAAAGGGTAGATCAATGCCTTTGCTAGTAAAACATACTAGCTCTTTGGGGGTACTTTAACTGGATGAAATGCCAGCTCAATTCTGATTCAGTAGTTTTAGAAGATATATAGGTTTGCAGCTTGTCTCAAAATGAGTCACCTAGTGTTTTGTTACTAATAAAAAGGGGAGCTAGAAGGAGAAAAAAAAAACAACAAGAAGAGGCCTAATCTGGATTGTATCTAGACTCAGTAAATGAGTGACAGTTATTCTACATTGCTGTCTATAATTTAGCCCTGGTGCCGGACTTTTAATGTTGAAATCCCCACTTTTATATGTTGAAATTGTTCTGTTCTTATACAGGGGCTATAACACTCAGACCACATTTTAAAGACACTAAGCCTAGTCAGGGTTTAATAGGATGGTTAGATGGCCTATTTCAAGGTAGGTGAGTCAAGTTTTTTCCCATCTCAGCAAGCCATTGAGAAGGAAGAGAAGATTGAAATCTAAATAGGAAAGTACTCTAAGTCAAAAGACTCCAGTTTTCAAAGGAGAGTGAAACATTTCGAAGAGTTGTGCTTATAAATGCCTATCTTCTTCATGCATACAGGGGTTTGAGTCTGAGGTGCCTTACCAGAACAGAACCTGTTAGAAGATTGATTTCAGTGGCAAAAATTAGTCCAGGCCATAGCCAACAGCAGTTCCATGTGCAAGGCCCTGTTTATAGTATTTTCTTTTGGCTGGCCAGAGGATAGATCATTTCTTGTTCATATTTTGTAGATGAGACAATTTGAGGTTTAGTTCAGCTAGGTAGCTTGCCCAAATACCTATAGGGTGAAGTTGTAGACGGTGAAGTTTGGTGCGGATCCAGATCTGTGGTTGTGTGTCCCAGGAAAACCAAAGGGTAGTCTGAAGCATTTAAGGTATATGTTTCATAAGTTAGCCACTAGAAGGGTGTTTTTAATAATCCAATTTAAGATAAGGAAGAAGAGCCAGTTATGGTAGCATATACCTGTAATTCTAGCACTTGGGAGGTAGAGGCCAGATGGTTATGAATTGAAGGTCTGTCTCCAGCCACTTAGCAAGTTCAAACCCACAAACCAATCAACCAACCAACCAGTCAACCAACCAAACGTAAAACAAAAGGAGGATTGTTAATTGGAAAGCACAGAACTTACGACCATAATCTGTATATATTATTAAGGACAGACTAAGTGGCACAAATTAAGGAAAATAGGGAAGATTGTGATTTACAGCTACCAAGAGAACGTCTCCATCCAGTTGTTGTCATAGACAGGTTGAAAAATCAGCATTTCCCAAACATCCCCCAGTATCACTCCTTCCTCCTCATCCCTTCCTCTAAAACTTGTTCTTCCACCTTAATTCTTTCTCTTGGGTGGTGGCAGGATAATGGACACACAATCAGAAGCCTGGGAATCACCATAGATTTTACTCTCTTCCTCATCCTCTGTAGTGGTCTGGTCCCTAGCTCCTGTGAGTCTATTTCCTTAATACCTCTTGAATCACCTTTCCCTTGGTTCAGGAACCCTCAGTATCAGAGAGAGCTCCATGTGAAGTTATTACTATCTTATTATACTATTGTTATTACCCAGTGCAAAATACATGCAATATAGAGCCCTTCCCGATACAGCCCCAGTGTGCTGTGATTTCATCTCTCACTCCCCTTAAACCCACTTTGGAAATAACCAAGTTTTTGTTGAATCTACAGTGCCTATTCCAGTGCTGGATAGACAGAAGGCACATAGCTAAATTCTTGCTGGGTGGCAGAAAAATCAAGTCTGTAACATATAGCGCAGACGCAAAATGGGCTTCCTCTGCTGAGGAGGGACACAGGCAAATTCCAACCTTCTAGCAATTTTGAGTCACCTATAGATGAATAAATGAAAAACTGCCTTAGCCTCACAAAGGAATAGAAAAAATGTAGTATTAATGGCATATTTTCAAAAGAATTTCTATAAAGGTTTTTATCTCCAAGTATTTAAGGCTCTGTTTTCATTTAAGATGGCTTTTAAAACACAAGCTACGTTTCTACGCAGAGTTTGCTTACATTTGGCTGCTTTAATAAAGGCATATTTTAGGATACAATGAGGAAATGCATGGTTATAAATCCGGGGAAGAGGCAGACAGAAGAGACACTATTTGAATCTTAATGGCTTCCTGACTAGATGGTCCCCGCAGCTGAAGTGCTCTACTCCCATCTGGTGGTACAACCAGAAAACTGCCCTAAACATGGTTTTTAAGGAATAAAATAAATGAACAAATAAATGTATATTCTGTACAATGAAAGCAAGAAAGTGACTACCAGTGTCACAGACTGCCATTTTCTTGCAGGAACCTTACTTTGTGTCATTGCCTTGCAGTCAAACCTTCCAAGCCCCTTTGTAGCATCCAGAGAAGACCAGAAGCAGGCCACCCTATTTCCCTGTCTTGCCTTTCTGCCTTTGGAACACCATCTCCTATGTATTACTGGGCTAAGATTGAGGGAAACACCATTGTTCCAGTAAAAGAAAGCTTCAGTGAGTATTGCCTTTCATAACTTCCTGTCTAGCCTGGTGGTTGGGTTGCCTAACAGTGTGTGCTGGATGCTTGTCTGAAGTTCTCAAACATTTCTTCCCTTGATGTCACAGTGTGTGTGTGTGTGTGTGTGTGTGTGTGTGTGTGTGTGTGTGTGTGTGTGTGTGTGTGTGCAGAGGTGTACTTAAAATGATACCTGTCTGCTAACATGATGATTGTGGTGTGTCTGTTTCCCAGAGTCAAGAATTCAACTAACAGATGGTGAATATGGAGGGCCTTTGTTGGGCTACTTGTAGAGCATTTCAAGAGATCCAGTTGGATCCTATTCATCTCAAGAGACGCCACTATAAGAAAGCGGGTGGGCAAAAAGCCAGATGGTGGTGGTGCAGTCCTTTAATCCCAGCACTTGGGAGGCAGAGGCAAGCAGATCTCTGTGAGTTCGAGGCCAGCCTGGTCTCCAGAGAAACCCAGTCTCAAAAAAACAAATAAAAGTAAAGAAAAGTCAAGAGAGAAAAGTAAAAAAAGCAGGTGGACATTAAACCGTGTAAACTGATATGACAAGAGATCTTAAAAATCTGTTTCCTGGTTTTTACAGACTCGGCCACTGGAATTCTGGCTATCGGAAATCTGACAAATTTTGAAAAAGGTTATTACCAGTGTACTGCTGTCAACAGTCTCGGCAATAGTTCCTGTGAAATTGACTTAACCTCTCCACGTGAGTTGACCATACAGCTTTCATACTTTATCCTTCAGTTAAGTAGCTTGAGCCTCCAAGTTGAACAGATTAATTAGGATCTCTCCTTAGTCCTTCTTGCTTCTCTGGAGATTTCTGCACTTTGTTGGTAAGTTGATATGATGAAGACCATCCAAATCTCTCATTTCTACATAATAATGTGTTCCCTAAATTTTCACAGAGTAGTTTATTTAGACATCACACCATCATTAGTAAGTAGGTTATTCTCTGACAAATAAAAACAGCAGTGTTATTAACAGTCTAGAATGCTCTTTTTTTGGCAGTTGATAAATCCAGCTAGCCCCTTAGTGATCTTTTTCAAATACACAGCTCCCAGACTTCCTGCTTCGTGACTGCCTTATTAAGATCAGTATCTAGAAAACACAGGGAAATGCTTCAAGATCAGGCACAGGCAGGACTTTCTGACAAGGACTTTGGTAGACTAGGAAATAATATCAAGGACTGAGAAACGAGCTTGCTCTTGCATGGAATATAAAAGCTTTTGCACAGCAAAGAAAACAACAAACTGATGGAAGATGCAACCTAGAGAATGGAAGGCAATCCATTAGAGGCATTTAGCTGACAGAGGATTGAAGCTCAGCAAAGATGAATAACTAAAAAAATGAAACATGAATAAGCCAATCAAATAGGCAGATGTTTTGTAAGACAAGTCTCAGAAGAATTACAAATAGGCAACAAGTGTATGAAAAAATGCTCAGTGTTTTTATACCATCTTGGAAATGCTATCAGGATTGTGGTGAGCTTCCATTTCAGCCTAGCCATAAGACTATCATCAAAAAAATCAAACAACAAATATGGGCAAGGCCATGCAGGAAAAAGGAACCCTTATATGCTGATGTGAGAATGTGATTTAGAGCAACCATGATGGAAGTCAGTATGGAGGTTCCTCAAAATAACTAAAAATAGAATTACTGTATGCTCCAGCTTCATCACTTCTGGGTCTAAAACTAAAAGAATTCAAGTCAGCACACCACAGAGGTAGCTTGATAAGCTTGGTTTATTTTTTTCAGTGTTACAACACCCAAGTAACAGACTCATAGATTGCCATCACCGATGAATGGAAAATGTAGAGTTTTTATTCAGCCATAAACAAACACTCCAGTTCAGTGGCATTATGTTGTTTGTAGGAAAATGGAAGTGAGAATTTCCATATTGAGTGAAATAAGCCAGATTCAGAAAGACAAATACCGAAAGCTTTCTTTCATAGGCAGAATCGAGATTTTTAAGAAGATGTGAAAGTAGAAGGGGACTATTAGGGAAGAAAAAGGGGGAGCAGTAGTAGAAGAATGGAAGTAGAATGTGAGAAAGCAACAGGAATGTGGATATGATCTAAGTTATGTGTCTGCATTCAGGAAACATATTTATACCCATAATTCAACATCTATGTTCTAATAATAAATAAAACCAAAAGTTTAGAGAAAAAAATCTGCCTGTAACAATAACCAGACAGTCTCATCTACAATCACAATACCTAATGATTATGCTATTATTAGTAGTATTAAATTATTTCCCAGACACTTGGCCAGGTGCTACATGAGCAACATCTCACTTGACAATCCCTACCACCCTATTTAAGGAGGCAGAATAAATACATTGATAGTCTTATTTTCCTGAAGGGGACACTGAAGCTTAGAGAGGTAAATGACTTGCCTAAGTTCATCCTGTTACTAACTCCTATAGCTGGGATGCCTCTATATTTCAGTCTTCCTGTTGAAAGGTACTTACTTGTTCTCTAATATTCATACGTAAGAGCCTTGGAATTTACAGATTAAGCCAATCCTGGGACAAGCCCTCATGAAGGATGTCTTGCCAAACCTCTTAGGGATCACTTGACAACAATTTGAGCCTTGTTGTCTGTCCTCCATTCTCACCACTTTCAGCTCTTTTTCCTGTGGCCATCTCTGTTCTCACTCAACTGCTGTCTGTTGTTCTAGAGATAGAATCACACTGAAGATGTTCAGTCATGTAAGATTAGTACTGAGTCTTCTTTCCAGCGATCTCCATCATTTTCCTGGCTCTCCTCCCTCCCTCTCCTCTTCCTTCTTGACTCCTTTCTTTTATTTGCCCCCTTGTTCTCCTTTTATTCCTAAGTCACCTCTTGGATACCTACCATGGATCATCATAAGTGATAAAGAGACAGAAGTTATGAAGAAATATGTCTTTCACTCAAGCAGCTCACAATTCAGCTAGAGGGCCGAACAAAGGCCATATGTGCTAAACGCTGTAATAGAGGTATACACAGGGTGTATAGGCACCAGAAGAGGAACACTTACGGTTACAGATCTGGAGCAGCTGTGCTGACCAAGTACTATTTAAGCTAATACTTGAAGGTACTAGCAAAGGCTGTGTTTCTGTAAAGTGTAGATGTTGGATGGGAGAACAAAAGCAGAGAAGCAGCTGTAGAAAGACAATTGGTTCATGATGAGGGGAGAAGAAGGAGAGCCACAGGAAATAGCACTGGGAGATGGAACCATAATAAAGATATAGTGTTGTGTTGGAATCTATTGAAAGGCATTTATTATCTCCTTCCAATTTCAAAATCATTGAGAATGTATTTAAAACTAAACAATCCCCCATATGAGGCAGTTAATAACCTTAGGGAGAACACTTTAAAATGCTGTACAACAGAGACTTGTAGTATGGATGTTTCTGAGTTGTGAACAATAGTTAATTTTCATAAACTTAATATTTAATTTAAAATAGGACTATGGTTGTATTAGGAGAATGTGGTGGGAGATGAGGAGTGCTTAGAAATCAGAAGGGAATAATGAACACTGGGAAAAGGGGGGCCATCTTAGACCAAGCATAACAGAAATATGAAGGCAAGAGCAATTTTGGAAGTCCCAACAGTGGTTGGAGTGGATCAAGAGAAATGCTGTTTGGTTAAAAGTTTAAAATTATTTAATTGTTAAAATTATTCACATGTGTTCCTTTCTGTTTTAATTTTATTGTTTTACAGTTTCATACATTTATATAATGAATTTTAGTCCTTTTCACTCCCCCATCCCCCTCTCTCACCAGCCCTTCTCCCACTACAACTCATTTTCTCAGCAAGTCCCCTCCTCCTTTCATGTTTTCTTTTTGTATGGGGTCTACTGAGTTTGGAGTTTCTTGCCTAAGCATTGGTGGGAGAATATTTACTAGTGCAAAGTAAGTTTATTAATGGATAAACCACTGAAGAAAAAAGCATTCCCTCCTCTGTCAGCTTTTGGTTGCTGGTAGTCCCTTGGAGGGGGGTTGAGCCTCATGGGTTCTTCACTCATACATGATGAAATGTTAAAGGGCCCTATCTTGTGTAGACAACCACAGCTGTGGTGCATTCATGAGTGCAGCAGCTTGTCATACCCAGAAGACATCCTTTGCTGCCCAATCTCTCATACTCTGGCTCTTCTTCCATCCCCTCTTCTCTAGTGTTCCCCGAGCCTTGGTGATATATAGCTGAGCTGTCCCATTTAGGGTTGTTTGAGACAAGGTCTTTCCATGTATCTAACCCAGGCTTGCCTCAAACTCATGATTTTTCTTCCTCAGCCTTTTTGAGTTTTAGGGTCATAAGCACGCACTGCTGTGCCCAGAGCTACATAGATTCCTTCAGTCATAAGAAGGTAGAGGACTTATGCAAACTCACTTTCTTATTTCAAAGTATAAACTGTTGATCCTTGCTGAAGGGGAAATAGATGGGTACGGGCTGGTTTATGAGTCAGACATGTTCTGTCAGGGAGGAGACTGCCAGACTAGGAGGTCTGGTGTTCAGCTGAATTGTCTCAGACTCATTCAATTTTCCATAGACTGATGTAATAAACCAGACGCCTGTTTATCCAAATGGCCATAGCCTTTCCCAGTGGCTAGAATTCAGGTAGCCCCTTCATTAGTGAGGAGTGTGGGGAGATTTCACTTAGGCCCTAGGAAAGCTGATGAATTGTCCCTGCCTGTAACAGAGCATGTTTCTAGTTACCAGATTGTCATGGCATGTCTCTGGCCACATAAAGGCACACTGAAAACTTTCTTCTTTAAATACTGCTTTAGAAACAAACTTGCCTGCCAAGTGGCCATATTTTCCTTCACTTGTATACATGTCAACATTAAGCTACACAGCCAAGAGCCTCACACTTTTCATCCATCAGGAACATAACTAGAAGAATTCTGGGAGTTATATTCCCTCCACCTATGCCCGTCACTTTTTTGCTTTGTGAGTCTTCCAGATGGTTTTCACCAGTCTCAAATGCATGTACATGGGAAAAAAATGTGTTCTGATTTACCAACTATCTACCTGTGTCCTCCAGATCCAGAAGTTGGGGTCATCATTGGTGCCTTGGTTGGTGCCCTGATAGGCATTGCTGTCATCATCTCTGTGGTGTTCTTTGCAAGGAGCAAAGTTAAATCAAAGCAAAGGAAGAGGAATTTAGACCCCAGCACGGAACTTGAGTAAGCCTTCACTGACCTACGTCCACATCCCCATTGCTTTTTACCTGAATACAAGCACTCTTCCGGAAGTAACTTGTAGTACTAAGCACTCCTTTCAGCATAACATATCAAGGTTAACATTCTGCTTGCTCTCACTGCTTTTACCAAAAGCACAATGATGCCTATTTATTGAGCCCTGTGTGCTGGACTCTGTTCTAAGCACTTTCATCAACTAATTTAATCATCACAAAAGCCCTTTTACGTCAAAGGAAAAAATGTTTTAAGATATGATACTAAAATCTTTATCTTTATACCAACACAATCACAAACATAATCGTGGGTGTTTTAATGAAACAGGAGACCTAGGACGGCAAGTATACATAAGGCCTAGGGAAATCAGAATTCGGTTGGCCCATGGCCTGTGCTCTTAGCTACACTGCAGCTTCTTCTGCAGCTTGGGGAATGCTCATCCACTTGCTCACCCTTCCCTCTTCTTTTTAAATTTATTTTTACTTTTTGGTATGAAAACATTTTCCCCTTCCATTTCTTCTCTCCAAGTCCTCCCATATACTTCTCCCTGCTCTCTTTCAAATTCACAGCCTCCTTTTTCACTAATTGTTATCGTGTGCATGTGTGTATAGGTATATACATACATAATCCTAAATACAACCTGCTCTGTATGTATCATGTTACCTGTGTGCAAGTTCTCATGACTGATCACTTGGTATTAGATAACCAATTCGTGTGTCTTTCCCTGGATTTAATTTAATTGATTTCATTAATTTAATCTAATTGATTCCACAAATATGTTTTATATACCAGTCAGGAGCCAAGTGTTGTCCTAAGGAGTTGGAGACACAGATGCAACTGAGTCATAGATTTGACCCTCAAAAACCTTTATTAGCTTCTCAGACTCTTTCTTCATATCAGTTTTTCATCTTTTAAATGCTGGTGTGTCTTTCTTGGATATTCATATTGTTGAAACCTAACCTTTCTAAACTCCAAAATGGACACCTGTGGTCTGACAGCAAGTCAAAATATAAGAATGAGCAGATGGCCTAAACTAGTTTTCAACCTGCGGGTTGCCACCTCTTTGAAGGTTGCATATCAGATATTTACATTATGATTCATAACAGTAGCACAATTAGAGTTATGAAATAGTAACAAAAATAATTTTATGGTTGTGGGTTACCACAACGTGAGGAACTATAATATCAGGTCACAGCGTTAGGAATGGTGAGAACCACTGGACTAGGTAGGGCCTATTGATCAATAAAGCTACCAGTGTATGGCTTCATGAGAAATTCCTAAGTTTGAAGTTCCCTAATGTTTTTCTGGTGATTCTTATAGACCAATGACAAAGGCAAGCCATTCCCGAGACAATGAAGCAATTCCACCTGAAGTCATCCAGCTAGGAGTAAATCTGCAATCTTCCACCGGTGATGCCCACAACACCGAACCTACCACTTCCATCTTAGGGCCTGACCAGCTTAAAACCGCCACCAAGCCTAACACTGAACCAGTGCGTATGCTAGTGCCCGAGATGGAGATTCACCTGGAGCCGGAGCTGGAGCTGGAGCTGGAGACTGAGACAGAGCCTGAGTTGGAGTCCGAGACCGGAATTATGGTTGGGTCTCTGCGTGAGGAGGGAAATGTTACAGTTAAAGCATAAGCATAGAGAGGCACAGCATTAAGCATAGCAATTCTCACTTAGGAACCCATTCCTGGCCTTCAAGATTCGGTGGACTTAACCAGCCCCCAGCTTGTCTTTCCATCACGGACAGCCCATATCTAACAACCTGCTTATATTCACCATTAACCCAAAATAAATAAATCAAGGTAACACTAAAGAAATGAAAAGGTTTCTTTGTTCTTGGTATAGACTACTTAAAACTGTACTAACATGTAAACATAACAAATGACAAGGCCAAGATGAGTGGTTCATTTCTAATTTAGAGTATTTGCAAAAGCATTTTCTATATTTTGTAGTCACTCTTTCTCATGGTTCACATGTACACATGATAAAGTTGAATTCATTTCGTTGAATATTTTAGGATTACTTGTCTTCCCCATTCGTTTTTTATATTTACCACTAAGAAAATAATTTAACACTAATTGTTCCTAAATTAGAAAAAAAATTTTCCCTAAATAAGAGGGTATGTATCAATTGATACATACAATCTAAAACAAAGTCTTACAATTTATCATGTTAAATCTTTAATAAATCAATTCAGTGTCCAAAACTTGAGCATAGCAATGTTTTGATAACTTATTTTTCCCTGCCAAATGGTGTACAGGCAAACAATTTAGAATAAACTTTTCTTGGTGAACATAAAGTGTTGGTATTGAGGCAGTTTAGAATATATCCTTGAATAAGCTATATGGTATCACCGTCTGATGCTATTTGTTTTGGTGGTGGGCTAGATAAACTAAACTGGCAATCTAAACAATCTGTTTGCTGTTTCTATAGTCCATGTTAATAGAAACATCACTCCTATGTAAATGATAAACAATAAGTGAATGCATTGAAAAAAATCCCTTCACTTTAAAAAAGCTTTTTTATGATCATATTTCACTGATACCCTACTCTGAAGAAATTTACAGATTTACTTTTTTGTACTTGTGTAATCAATCACAACTGAAATATTAAGGCTCAATGAATAATACTCAATAAAACTCATTTAGTGGCTACTAAGATAAATACTTTTTAATAACTATTGTCATACAATGTATGTACTATAAGCTGTATCTTTTTTAATTGTATAATTTGATGAGTTTTGACAGTTGTACACGCCCATGAAACCACCATATCTATGTAGAAGTAGAACACTTTCACTTACCCAAAATGTTTTCTTGTGTCCCCTTTTGTAATTCCACTGGGCCCTGGACCTAGATGACCACTGATCTGTTTTACATCTCTAATAGTTAGCTTTTGTTTTCCCTGACCTTTGTATAAATGGTATCATAGAGTATGTGCTTTTTTTTTCAAGACAGGGTTTCTCTGTGGCTTTGGAGGCTGTCCTGGAACTAGCTCTTGTAGACCAGGCTGGTCTCAAACTCACAGAGATTCACCTGCCTCTGCCTCCCAAGTGCTGGGATTAAAGGTGTGTGCGCCACCAAGGCCTGGCTGAGTATGTGCTTTTATGTCTGACTTTCTTCTCAACTAAATGGGTCTCTGTCACATTTAGGATTGATGTAAATGATTCCCTTAACCTCTTCTCTTTATAGACCATGCCATTTATCAATTGATGTAGACTGTCACAGTTTAAGGTGAAGTGAACTAATGTTTATCACTTGTGCCAGGTCATGAAAAGAGATAACAAGCTTTTACTTGTATATTTTCTTTGATGTGTCCATTAGTAGCTGCTCTTGGGGATTTTTGAAGCACCAATGTTTCCATTGACAGGTAAAACACAATATAATGCTGTGATATATAGTGCCTGATGGGTATAGGAAGAAAACTGCTGAATGTCCTGAGAATGACCCTAATTTTAGATATTGTAAACTAAATACCAAAATTACCAAAATGGCTAAGTAGCTGAAATGTATTTTTCTTGCCTATTTCTATGATGGGGTAAATCACCTGAAAAGAGATAGGCCTCTAATAGTCAGTAACTATAGGCCCAAACTTCTTTCTTCAAATAATCTATTTTTAAAATTTCATTTTACATTCCAACCACAGTTCTCCCTCCCACCCCTTCTATCACCTGCCCCTCACTTCCCCCCTAGCCCACCCCCAGTCCACTCCTCCGCATGGGTAAGGGTTCCCATGAGGAGTCAACAAAGTCTGCGTTCCTAGCAGCATTATTCCAGCCAGAACATGGAAACAACCTAGATGTCCTTCAACCAAAGAATAAAGAAAATGTGGTACATTCACATAATGAAGTGATTACTCAGATTAAGAAACACCACCACCATGAAACTTGCAGGCAAATGGATGGAACTAGAAAAAAAATCCTGAGTGAGGTAACCCAGACCCAGAAAGACAAACATGGTGTGTACTCACTCAGAAGTGGATATTAAATGTAAAGCAAAGGCTAACCAGACTACAATCCACAGCTCCAGAGGAGCTAGGTAACAAGGAAGACCCTAAGTGGGACACATGGATCTCCTGGGGAAGGGAAATGAAGTGAGATCTGGGAAAACTGGGAGAAGGGGTAAAGGAAAGGGGAGGGGATAGAAGGACATGAGGGAATGGAATGATTGAGGGGAGAGGGACAGAGAGGAAGAGCAAGGAAAGAGATATCTTTTCTTTATGTAATTTTTATTTGAATTAGGAACAAGATGCTTTTACGTGTCAATCCCAGTTCCCACTCCCTCCCCTACCACTCCCCCCAACTAATACCCTACCTATCACATATCCTTTCTGCTCCCCCTCGATGGTGAGGCCTTCCATGGGGGGGGGGTCATCAGAGTCTTTCGTATCCTTTGGGATAGGGCCTAGGCCCACCCCCGTGTGTCTTGGCTCAGGGAGTATCTCTGTATGTGGATTGGGCTCCCAAAGTCCACACCTATGCTAGGGATAAGTACCAAACTATTACAGGAGGTCCTGTAGATTTCTGAGATCTCACTGAAACCCACGTTCCTGGGGTCTGGTATTCCAGCTATCAGTTTGGGGACCAAGAGTTCCCCGTTGTTCAGGTCAGCTGTTTCTGTGGGTTTCACCAGCCTGTTATTGACCCCTTTGCTCATCACTCCTCCTTCTCTGCAACTGGATTCCAGTTCAGTTCAGTGGTTAGTTGTGGGTGTCTGCTTCTTCTTCCACCAGCTGCTAGATGAAGGCTATAGGATGGCATATAAGACAGTCATCAATCTCATTATCAGGGGAGAGCATTTAAGGTAGCCTCTCCTCTGTTGGTTAGATTGTTAGTTGGTGTCATCTTTGTAGATCTCCAGACATTTCCCTAGTGCCTGATTTCTCTGTAAACCTAAAATGTCTTCCTCTATTATGGTATCTCCTTTCTTGTTTCCTTCTATTCTGCCCCCAACTCAACCTTTCTGCTCCCTCATTCCTCCTCACCCCTCCTCTTCTCCTCTTCTCATTCTCCTAGCTCCCTCCCCCTACCTCCCTTGCTCCCAATTTGCTCAGGAGATCTTGTCTCTTTCCCCTTCTCCAGGGTACCATGTATGTCTCTCTTAGGGTCCTCCTTGTTTACTAGCTGCTATGGCAGTGTGGATTGTAGGCTGGTATTCTTTACTCTATGTCTAAAATCTGCATATGAGTGAGTACATACCATGTTTGTCTTTTTGTGATTGGGTTATCTAGCTCAGAATGGTTTCTTCTAGTTCCATCCATTTTCCTGAAAATTTCAAGATTCCATTGTCTTTTTTTCTGCTGAGTAGTACTCCATTGTGTAAATGTACCACATTTTCTCTATCCATTCTTCGGTTGAGGGGCATCTGGGTTGCTTCCAGGCTCTGGCTATTACAAATAGTGCTGCTATGAACATCGTTGAACAGATGTCCTTGTTGTATGAATGTGCTTCTTTTGGGTATATGCCTATGAATGGAATTGCTGGATCTTGTGGTAGATTGATTCCCATGGAAAGTGATATCTTGATAGGGGGAGCCATTAAGGAGTTATCAAGGAACCTGGAACTAGGGAAATTCCCAGGAATCCACAAGGATGACCCCAGCTAAGATTCCTAGCAGTGGTGGAGCGGGGCCAGGACTGGCCTTCCCCTGTAATCAGATTGGTGAATACCCCAACTATCATCATAAAGCTTTCATCCAATAATTGTTGGAACCAGACACCAGAGCACTAGGCTGAGCTCTGGAAATCCAGTCGAAGAGAGGGAGGGGAATATGTGAGTAAGGGAGGTCAAGATCATGATGGAGCAATCTACAGAGACAGCTGAACCAAGCTCATGAAAACCCATGAACTCTAGACCTACAACTGTGGAGACTCCAGGGGACTGAATTAGGCCGTCCATATGTGGGAGACAGTTGTCAAACTTGGACTAGTTGAAGGGCCCCTGGCAGTAGGACCATGATATAACCCTGGTACATGAGCTAGAGCCTCATTGCCTTTGGTGCATGCCATGCTCAGCCTTAATGCATGGGAGAGGGGCTTGGTCCAGTCAAAACCTCTGATAGATCAGCGTTGACTATGAAGGCTGTAATTGGTGGTGGTTTTAAATTCACCTGAATTTACTAGAGCATCACATTTGAATACTGACAAATAGTTGATTGATTTTTTTTCACATTTTTGAGATCACAGATCACACTGTGAATCTGCTGAAGACTATGGACCCCTAGCTTTTGAAAATGCTTATACCCATAAGATGTCATATACAGTTGATTTATATTTTTAATACAGTATTTTTTCAAGGGCAACAATAATAGCTTTTATTGTTTTGGGAGTCTCTTGGACTCCCCCGACCAATAACTTTAAAGAAGGCTTCTCATGCTGGGTACTAGTGTTTGTTAAGCAGTCAGTGACTATTGGGGTTAGAATTATCAGCTTGAGTAGCATAACCACACACACACACACACACACACACACACACACACACACACACACTGCATATATACATATATACTTATAAATATGAATACATGAATACATGTATACTTAATGTTAATACAGTATTTTTATTATTTTGGGATTTCATAGAATATTAAATATATTTTGATAATGTTCACCCCCTATACATTCTCCCAAAATGCTTCTCAGATTCACCCTTATCTCTAATCTCCTCCTAACTTAATGTTGCTTTTAAAAGAATAATCAGGGCTGGAGACTTGGCACAGGGGTTAAGAGTACTGACTGCTCTTCCAGAGGACCTGGGTTCAATTCCCAGCACCCATATGGCAGCTCACAACTGTCTGCAACTCTATTTCCAGGGGACCAGACACCCATGTCAAAATACCCATGCATAAAATACAAATAAATAAATTAAAAAAAGAAGAAAAACCCACTCCACACAGTGGGCACACACCCCTTTAATCCCAGCACTTGGGAACCAGAGGCAGGAAGATTTCTGTGTGTTCAAGGTCAGCCTACAGCTAGGGTTGTTACAAAGAGAAACCCTGTATCAAAACAAAACAAAAACCATTAAGTTCAATTTGTGCTGCCTATATAATCCTGGGTGTGGGGCCATCTACTGGAGTATGGTCAACCAATCAGAGTCCACATCCTTAAAACTGACTGTCCCTCCCCCAGAAGCCATTAACTGTCACTAACTATTCAGTTAATGGTTGGGGCTGATTTCAGAATTGCTCTTGCACAAGTCTTGTGCAGGTAACCATTGCTGTTGAATGTTCATAAATGTTCAGTGATTTTTATATCCAGAGAACATTATTTCACTCCAGTCTTCCCTGCCTTCTGGCTCTTACAATCTCTCAATCTCTATTCCCAAGTTCTAATGTGGTCTCTGAGCCTTGGTGTGATTGACACACCCACTTGCCCTCTTACTAGTGGGCTTCTGCATTAACATCATGCACTGCACAAAGAATCTTATCTGATGAGGTCTAAGGACTGTGCTAATCTGTGGGTAGACAGATACAAATTTTGAAGAAGATTTTATACTATATCCACTTAGCAAAATACTAGTAGGAGATTCACCCCTGTGTTGGGTCCTCATCAGTACCAATTTCATTTCTCTGTGTCCTCTGCTATGGTATCTTCAACAATAGGGTCTTACCCTTGATTTCTCATTGGCAACCAAGATCAGGATGTCACATAGAGTTTTAATAGACTTACAGAATCCATGAACCCAAATATTGACAGTTAACTTAAATGTCAGCACAGAAGGCACAGTGAGTAAATTTGTGGATGACTTTGTCTAGGGGGATTTGAATGGCTATTGTGATGTATGAAAAAACTGATTCAAAATAATTTTGGTGGCTTGGAAACCCATTGAAATCAATAAAATGAATTATATAGTAATGGAAGGAAAATGAAGAATTTTAAAATTCTGAATACATGTTGTCCATGTGAAAGCCCTAGCATTTTGGTCTTCCTTGTTAGTCATCTTCCTGGCCTTTGTGGAACTGTGGGTATCCATATTCCTGTTAGCTTAGGGAACTTCTTGGGTGCTCATCCCTTAGACAAGACTCAATTCTCAGGAATTACATTAACTCTTACCACCTTTTAAGCTGTGGCTTTTCTGTAACTGTTCTTGTCTGATGAACATGAAATTTCATTATCCAATGATCTCATTCAGGTTGATGAATAAGTTAATCATCTCAAGAAGTATTTGCTCTAAAAAAAGTAGAAACCAAAAAAAGAATATTTATTCAATGTAGCTACTTTGAAAATAGGGACAAAGAGATCCAGCGAATCCCTAAGTTTGTCTTTGTGGTCTTGAAGTAAAATTAAAACTTAAAGGACTGCCCCCCCACACACTCACATTTAAATGTACATACACACATTTAAGCATTCTCTATCAAGGTGTGGTCTTGTCTACTATTGGCTCCATTGGACTTGGATCCCATCCTGTAAGGTGGTCTGCTATATTGTTAGAACTATGTGAAATCCCTTTCTGGGAGACATACTCTCCTTCTGGCTGGACCCTTTCCCTTCCTTCCTACGTTATCAGATTTATTGCATGGGAATCAAGATTCATTAGACTCAGTACAGGTTAAGTGGAGTTTATTTGGGGAGAATACACTGACACAGGAAACACAGGACTGCCGAGGGTTCCCGCTCCAAGGATGCCGATCCTGCCACCAGGATGCTCTCCATGACATGACCAGGAAGAAAGAGAGAGAGCACAGGTCCTGACCCCAGACCTAATCCCACGGTTGGTCACCTCCGCACCTGTGACCATGCCCAAATGGGAGTGGCCAGTGCTACAGGTACAGTGTGTGTGTGTGTGTGTGTGTGTGTGTGTGTGTGTGTGTGTGTGTGTGTGTATGTGTGTGTGTGTGTGAGACTACCCAGATTCCTTGGAAAATTCCTATTTCTTTGGTGTCCATTGCTTCAATAGTCTGATTGAGAGACACAAGTGTATCTAAGAATAACTTCATTTCTGCTAGGTGGTTATAATCCCCCTCCCCGCCCCCGTCTCTGCCTTAACACATCAACCTTGATGAGGTGGAAGATGTCTGTGTCTGAAACAAAATAAACAGAATGTAAGTAGAGACCAAGGTCAGAACACATTTAGTTAATGCTAGGTAGCCATACACAAAAAGCATTTTACTTTAACCTCTTTACTTTTAGTTACTTTTGAAAGGGCTGGCATAAGCAGCTCCATCTTGCTGGTTTGAGATAGGGTCTTATCATAGGTTGACCTCAAATCTACAGTCCTCCTATTTCAGCTTTCTAATTTCCAGGACTACAGCCAAGTGCTGCCATGCATGTTGAGACTTTACTTTAGTTCTCACAACTTCCCCCATTGTCTCTGAACAAAATTCTCTGAAGACACTGCTAACTAATCAAAAGCTGGTTTGATCTCCATGGTTCCATGATCTCAGGGAGTGATTTATCATGTTTGGTCTGATTTGATCCCACATTGTGGGAGTAAATGACAGGTGTCAAGGAATTCGTGCCAATAAACCCTCTAAGCCCAATTTAAGGATCTACCTATGGCATAGAAGGAGTGCCTTAGGTCAGGCATACCTGACATCCATTCTGCTTGTTCTGTAGGTAATATCCTAGCATCTCAAATGTGCTGTTTATGTTCCTTTGTAGAGGGTTAGAAGACAGTTAAAAGGCTCTACAGAAACACAGTTATCAAGTAAAACCCAAGAGTCATCGATAAGGCTTTACAGAAACAAGAGGCAAACTTAAAAATTAAGTAACACTATATACATTTACAAATATTTGATAGCTATCAATTTTAAAGAGGCATCTACATTTAGAGCCTGAAGTAATTAACACCATGGCACAGAACTATACAACTACTTCTGAAGAAAAATTTAGACTCTGATCTAGTAGAATAAGTTTGTAGCACTGACAAGAATTTTAATCTCTTGACAAATTGAGGAAAAAGTGCTACTTATTAAGAACAGATTATGGGCAAGTATATTTCACATACACAATATCAAATGCTTATTTTGTCAGAATAAACAAGTATATATCCACATTTTAATTATCGAGATTATCTGGATGACAATTTTGATGCCTTCATAAGCCTGTAAGACACTAAGAGGTCAGAATTATACTATACATATAATTAAACCTCTTAGGGTGAGTCTTTGAAGGCCCATAATTATCCATTTTAAGCTGGTATCAGTTGTTTTCAGAAGTCAATAGCTAAGGGAACTGTAGGGTGTGTTCCTTCTGCCCCTCACCTTGCTGTCACTCACTCTCGTGTTTTTTTTTTTTTTTTTTTTTTTTTTTTTTTTTTTTTTTTTTTAGGTGGGGTCTCAAACTCATGGGCTTAAGTGATCTTTCTTTTTCATCCTCCTGAGGAGCTGCAGCTGCAGGTGTATTCCACCATACTGCCTTAGGATTTTTACCTTGGTTGGTCATGGAAGGGGCCCACTATGTTGCTCAGGCTGACCTTGAAGCTATGATAGTCCTCCTGATTCAGCCTCTTGAGTGTTGGTATTACAGATGTGAACTACAACTATTTCCAGCTTATTTATCATTCTCTCTCTCTCTCTCTCTCTCTCTCTCTCTCTCTCTCTCTCTCTCTCTCTCTCTCTCTCTCTCTCTCTCTAGACAGATTTTCTCTGTGGCTTTGGAGGCTGTCCTGGAACTAGCTCTTGTAGACCAGGCTGGTCTCGAACTCACAGAGATTTGCCTGCCTCTGCCTTCCAAGTGCTGGAATTAAAGTTGTACATCACCACCGCTTGGCTGCTTCTTTCCTTCCTCCAATGCCTAGAATTCGAACTCAGGCCATCAGACTTGGCAGCAATTGTACCCTCAGTATTTTCTTGTTAATTAAGACTCTTGAACACAAATAACCCTTAATCCAAAGAGTCTACAATTTTGGGATTTCAGGTATTGGAACAATCCAGAGAAGAGGAATATCTAGAAAAGGGAGAACTCCTCTAGCTTTTTCAAACACAATCAATATGGTTGTCGTCCACTCAGCTTACTTCTAAGGCCACTCTGGACAGGGCAATTTCATCTCCATCTCAATTTCTTTCATAATCTGCCCTATATGTATATTTGTGTTAAATCCTGAGCCTCTGAAAGATAGTGACATAACTATTTTGTTCATTAAATCTCACTGGTGCAGGAAAGGGGGTTATATGTTACAGCAGCTTTCAAGCTAGGACCCAGCATGGATTTTTTCTACTTTATCAACATTTAATCAGAAAATATTCTATTTCATCTTAGACAAAATTATTTTGGCAAAATGCTCATTAAGTCAGAGTGCTAAATCATGGCTGCTTTGCCATGCTTTTTTGTCACAAAATGCCTTCCAGACAATTATTTCATCCTATTGTTCCTTAATTTTTCAGCAAGTATATGCTGAAGTTAATGGAACAGCTTCTTTAGGTAGCAGATGCTGCCTCTCTCCTGGTTGACTTGGAAGGGCTAGCTTTGACCTGGTCATGACCAACCTTCCTCTGCCTCCTTGTGTGCTGGGATTACAGGTGTAGCCACCATGCCCAGCTTGATGTTAGACATTCTAATGGGAATATAATGATACCCTGTTGAATTAGTATTATAATTTTTCTCATTTCTTATTAGTTCTTTTGAGAATTTCAGACAATGTATTTTGATCATATTCACTACCTTCCCCCAACTCCTCTCATAACATATCCATCCTCTCCCTGACCCACCCAACTTTGAGACCTTAAAAAAATACTCAGTATAATTTGTGCTGCCCATATACTCTTGGGTGTATGGCTTTCCACTGGAGCATGGTCAACCTACTAGGATCATACACTTAAAGAAAATCAACTCTCCTGGCAGCAAGTAGTTACTAGCTCCTTAGCTGAGGGTGAGACATTATGTTCCTCCCCTCTTTTTTGGGGGGGTGGGTCATTTCCAGACAGGGTTTCTCTGTGTAGCTTTAGAGCCTGTCCTGGGACTCTGTACTCCAGGCTGGCCTCGAACTCACAGAGATCCATCTGCCTTTGCTGGGATTAAAGGTGTGTGCCACCAACACTGCCTGGCTTTTTGAGTCATCACAACCTGGCTGTTCCTCTCCTCTCAATGCTAGAATTTTGTCTAGCATGAGCTTGCACAGGTCTAGTGCATGCTGTCACAACCCTGTGAGTTTCTATGTGGAATTGGTTGGCTGTGTCTGGAAAACACCATTTCTTTGTACTCACCCACTGCCTCTGGCTCTTTCTTGCTGCCTTTTTCTTCTACAATTCCTGAGCCTTGGGAAGAGGAGGTGTAATATAGATATCACATATAAGGACGAATATTCTACAGTCTCTTATTATCTGCACATTGGCCAGTCATGGATTTCCATGTAACTGCCATCTACTGCAAAAAAGCTTCTCTGGTAAGGGTTGATGTTGTACTATTCTATGGGTATAATGATAAATCATTAGGATTCATTTTAATACTATGCTGTTGCTAAAATTCCTTCCCATGAGATATAAGTGCCTACCCCAGAGGAAAGGGTAAAATGGTCTGAAATGACAAAAAGACCTTAATGCTGATTCCAAGTGTAATAATGCTCTTTTAATGGCACCAACCTAATTACAATGAAACAAACACGAGTTTTCATAATGAAAGTTAGTTTTCAGACCAGGTGTGGTGGTGCATGTCTTTGATTCCAGCACTCAGGAGGTAGAGGTAGGACAATTGCCAGAAGTTCAAGGTCAGCCTGGGTTCCATAATAAGTTCCAGGCCAGCCAAGGCTACATAGTGATACCCTGTCTGAAAAACAAAAACAAGTATATATAGATATACATATATATCTATGTAAGTTACAAGGTACCATAAAAGTATCAAAAGAAAAAAAAACCGGTTAATAACCCCATTTGTCTTTACACATGCCTTTAATCCCAGCACTCAGGAGGCAGAGGCAGGCAGATCTGTGTGAGTTCAAGGCCAGCCTGGTCTATAAAGCAACTTCCAGTATAGGAACCTAGAGTGAGGTACAAAAGCGTCTTGTGCATAGGAACTTCTGTTCCTATGGAGTCAGGGTGCATTACTCTCCTGGCATGTGGATGAATTCAGCAACTTGGAAGGCCTCATGTAGAGGACTCATGTGTTAGCTTAATTGAGCCTCCAGCCCAGTACCAGAGGATGAAGTATTAGAAGGGCAGAACCCAGCGTTCCAAGACTTTGATCAGAGTCCATTCTGGTGAACAGTCTCTACTTACCCTGAGGCTCCTGAACCCATCAAGATCTGATCACTGAAACAAGTTGCTCTGGACTCCCAGGAAATTCAAAAGGCTGTAGGAGCTATGTATTAAGGTACTCTTTCACTTTTAGCACTTAGAACCCAGAGTGGTGTTAGGAGTTGCATGTCAGGAACACAGAAGGGAAACCAAATGAATGCATGCCACTGCTAATTTAAAGAAAATTACAAGGTAAGGCGTCACAACTAATCCCAGTGATTATGAAAAGGCCAGAGTACCATCTACTTGGTTCATTGTTTGAGCATACACCACAAAAATAGTTTGGGTTCCAAGGAAACTGGGTTTTGTGACTGGCTGTTTCTGCAGCTCTCGGTGTTTTATCTTCAAAATGGAGATGAATTTCTGTCTTAAAGATTACAGTGAGAATGGATGTAAAAAAATCTTACTACTATTGTTGAACTATATCTTCTGGCAATTGATTCAGTGTTCTTTATTATGATCATTTAGGGGAGCTTTTGGGAGAATCATAGCTCCCTTTGAGAGTGTGATGAAAACTATAAACAAAAGTTCTGCTTTCAATTTTAGACAGTCAATAGAACTGTAAAACTGGAGCCATCATCCCCAAAGTAAAGAACTTTTCATACTCCAGTAAACATACCATCAGTCTGATTTGGGGGCTCAATAAAAATGATGAAATATATGAGAACAGACAAGAACCATACAAAACCATGTAAGAAATTCATTGGAGTTGGTGTAACTGCGGAACTATGGAATCAAAATGCTGGGGGCCATAGAGATAAACTAAGGCATCATTGTGAGCCACAAATTTACCTCAAATATAGAACCTAAATGGAATGTTAATTCATATGTTAATAAGTTAAATGTTATACTTTCTATAACAGAAACTTAAGTATGTAATACCGTTCAGTTTCAGGGCTGGAGTGATGGCTCTGTGGTTAAGAGCAGGCTCTGTGCTTGCACAGGACCCAAATTCACACCACCCATGTCAGGCAGCCCTCACTGCATTTAACTCCAGCCCTAGGGAATCCAGTGACCTCTTCTGCCACAGAAGGCACTACATTAATATACATAAATCCAGACTCCAAACAAATGCATCTACACATAAAAATTTGCTCTTTGCTTTCCTATAGGAACAACTAGCAATTTGATCAATGTCAGAGATAATTAATATCCTGGTTTATATAATTAAATGATTTAAGTAATATTAAGAGCCTACCAATTTCCTGAAGCTTCGTTTGATCTGTACTGTTTATTAAAGAAATCTCAAAATTTGTAAAAAGAAAGGCCTCTAAACACCACCCCCTCATCAGACCCTATGAGACAAGAGTTACTTTCTGATCCTAGTAGAAAAAAAAACACACTAGAAATGAATAATTTCATCAATTCTACCAACATTTAACAAATGTTCATTTCATAAGAAATACTTCCCTGATTGGTTCCAATAAAGATTAGCACTCACAATGGTCATGTCAAAAGTTTTGTTAACAATAATGCAGCTCATACGTACAAGACTCATTTTATTTACTGGTAATTTAAGTCTCTGACTCAAAATTAATGAAAATTACTACATTTCAAGCAACAATTGCAGTACAGAATTAAAATTAAGAGTGTCACTTGGACTACATTTGCTGACTACTAATCAATTAAGATGTTTCCCTAAATAGAGTTCAAGTTTATAATTATTAATTTCCTTTCACTCTACATTATCTTGGCAATTCAAAAGATTACTATTTTTATGGATTGTAGTTGCAGATCAAGTTCCACTAATTTTATTGACTTCAGAACTACCCCAACTGAAAAATATAGCTTAGCTCAAGATTTAAAGGTTTAAGTGAATGTGTAACTAACTTGAAAGAGAATTTGGGAGATTCTTTCAACAGTTTATTGCTTGTAGTTCTTGAAATACAAACCAAAATATATTTTTGTTATATATTACTTTAATAAGCTTGACAATTCTTTTCAAAACAAGGTGAGTCAATATAGACACTTTTTCTTTAAAAAAATGTCAAAAAGGTACATGGCGCATAGGCTATTGTTCTTGTTCATCATTTTAGGAATATACAATTCAACTTAAAATTTGGTCCACTAAAATACAGAATGTCCCTCTGTAACAAAAATAAACTAGCCTCATAGTTGAAAAGAGAGATTTGGCATAGGTCTCTGGATGAGTTTGAAAAACAAGTCAGGATTTGTGTTACCTGCACAGAAGCCACCTAGAACCATCAGACAGAACAACTGGCTGCCTGCTTCTGGACTTGTTCTGTTCCACAACAGGACAGCAGGTGGATGGGAGGATGCTCAAGACTCATGGCAGCCACAGGACCACTTACTCCAAATTTATCAAGATTTAATGGAGAACAATAAATGACATCAGTAGGACAACCTCAGCAGTTTTTTGATGCCTGAAAAATGGGCTGTAAGCTTAGGACAGGTACTTCAGCAGGACCAATACAACATGTTGTAAGATTATGAAGGTGAGAAAACATTTTCATTTATTCAAGATGCCTTGTGTGTAGTACAACAGTTTCCAGGATAGTAAGTACAATGAGACATACAAAGAATAAATCCAAGCTGCTTAACTTTCTACAATTCTCTTAAGTATTAAACCTAGGCCACCTTTGGCCACTTGCAGGGGTGTCTTTTCTTCTTTATTCTCAATGTAGATACTTGCTCCTTGGGTCACCAGTAACTTTGCTTCTTCCACTCTCTCCTCATCACAGGCTAAGTGTCTGAAATTGGGGATCACAGAGATCAATCAGTCACTATCAGTTCTTTATACTGGTTAGGATTTCCAGTCTAAACTGATAATTACTGGACAGTGGTAATACTGGAAAGTTATTTCATCAGGAAGGGGAAATCAATTGGCATGGGAAAGACTGTTAATTAAACTTAACTAGAATAGCTATATAATACCAGATCATAAATCATAATCCTGGTCCCACTAAAACAGACAGTTGGCTCTACATGCTGGCCTAAGCACAACTTCCTCATTCAATGGAGAGTAATGGTAATTTACTGCAAACACTTTAATGTAATAATAATTCAGAGTTAGGACTGAGAGAAGCTTCAATTCATTTCTGCTTCTAGCACAATTCCTGAGTTTTGGAAAGACAGTTGAAAAGATCTGATCTCACTTGACTGGTATATCTACACTGATAAATCAAGGCACAGCTGGCACTGTTTTACAGTAAAAGTTGTCACAGAGGTTAAAATTCTTGTTATGATAACAGGGCTCAACAGCTAACTGGTTGAGAAAGAAACCAACCTCTGCTAGTCACTTATATAGAGTTTGACAGGCAAAATATTTGGCATTTTACACAGCATTTTATTTAAGCCTCACAGTAATCCTGTGAAGAAGCAATTACTACTACAATATAACAGAGGAGGAAGTTGAGGGGAAGGAAGGTTAAGTTCCTTAGTATGCACACTTAATGTAGTTGAAAAGTGGCAGCATTTGTATTGATGAACAGTATCTATCAATTCTAAATTCTCCTTTCTCCCAAGGACCCTAGACTATTTCCAAGCCAATGTGATTAGTGAGTCATGAACAAATAAGCCAGAATATTCATTAAAACACACACACATACACACACACACACACACACACACACACACACACACACACAGAGAGAGAGAGAGAGAGAGAGAGAGAGAGAGAGAGAGAGAGAGAGTTGTTTAGGCCTACAAGAAAGATTTTTAAAGTGAAAAATTAAGAACACAGTACTTTTCCTGTCTCCACTGGGTCTCTCCCTCAGAGATCAGGGAAGAACCCTGTGGAAGATGGGGAGGAAAGACTATAGTAGTCACAGGGAATGGAGGAAACCAGGGGTTCATGGCCCACTGAAACAACTAAGCAGGCTCACAGAGACTAAAGCAGCAAAGCAGGGTCTGCATGGGTCTGTATCAGGTCCACTGTGTGTATGTTATGGCTGTTAGCTTGTTATTGTGGGACTCCTAACAGTGAGAGCAGGTGTATCTCTGACTCCTTTGCCTGGTCTTGTGAATATTTTCTGCCTACTGGGCTGCCTTTGTCCAGCCTCATTATGAGGGCCTTTGCCTTGTCTTGTTGCACCTTGTTGTGCTGTTTGGCTGATATCTTTTGGAAGCCTGCTCTTTAAGAGGAAATGGTGGAGGGGGGGTGGTTATGGAGGAGAAGGGAGGTAGGGGGAGGAAGGAGGAGAAAAATGTGGTTGGGATGTATTGTACAAGAATCTATTTTTAATTAAAAAAACAAAACATTACTTTTTCTTAATGACAGGATCTCTCTATATAACCCTAGCTACCACAGGAACTTGCTCTGTAGACAAGGTTGGCTTTAAACTTGAAGAGATCTGTCTGTTCCTCTTCCTCCCAAATGCTGGGACTATAGGTATTTAAGACCATGCAGTTTTTTTTGTTGTTTGTTTGTTTTTATGAACAGGGTCTCACTATGGAGCTCTGGCTGGACTGAAACTAGCTATGTTGACCAGGCTGACTCAAACTCACAGTGATCTACCTTTCTCTGTCTCCCCAGGGCTGGGATTAAAGGCATGTTCCACCATGTTCAGCCATTGAAAACAATACTTTCAAATGCTGTCTTAAAGTCAGAGGGGGAAAGGGTTAGCCTTATTCTGAACTACAAAAAAGACCAGAATTTCTGATTCAAAAAAGGTCATTATTCAGTAAAGGAGAAAAATGGGTAGGTAAAAACCACACACACACACATGCACGCACGCACGCACGCACGCACACACGCATGCACGCACACACAAAGCTGGGCATTGGTGGTGCATGTCTTTAATCCCAGCACTCGGGAGGCAGAGGCAGGCGGATCTCTGTGAGTTCAAGGCCAGCCTGGTCTCCAGAGCAAGTGCCATGATAGGCTCCAAAGCTACATAGAGAAACCCTGTCTCGAAAAACTAAAACACACACATGCACACGCACACACACCATACACACACACCACATGCACACACTACACACTACACACACACCAAGGTAAATGTTGCTTCACGTTATCCACATCAATCAATCCCAGGTAGATTTAAGAGTTACAGAAGTGAATACTTCATTCATCTTACTATGAAAGAAAACTTTCTAGTTGTGACAGACATTAATAGGTTTGGCTACATAGAAGTTGATAATTTGTGATTACTGAAAAATCATTAACAAATAAACAGAAAAACTGAGAAAATATTTTCAACTGATATGGCATAATGTTCCTGTTTTTACTGTGCCAAGAGCACTTAAAAGTCTGTCAAAATGGGGCTGGAGAGATGGTTCAGAGGTTAAGAGCACTGACTGCTCTTCCAGAGGTCCTGAGTTCAATTCCCAGCAACCACATGGTGGCTCACAACCATCCGTTATGAGATCTGGTGCCCTTTTCTAGTGTGCAGATATACATGGAAGCAGAATGTTGTATACATAATAAATAAATAAAATAAAAAGTCTGTCAAAATGAATGAATTCTCCTAAAAGTGAACAGAAAGGCCACGAAAAGCTACAATTTTAGGCATCAATAAATTTCAAAATCAGTAACCCAATGTAAATTCTAACCATGAAATGTCACATTTCGTACAACATGAGGGTTCTTTTAGTGGTGATGGGGAGGTAACAGGTACTGTTATGATGTTGGGAGGGTATAATGAGACAACTCCTCTGGAAGCAATTTGTCATGAAGTATGTGTATTTGTTGAATCTATACTAAGGTCATAATCAGCAATATGGACAGTTTTTTTTAAAATAAATTTGTCAATGCAGCATTACTTAAAATAGTCAAAGGCTCGAAGCTGTTTAAGTAAACAGTATCAGAAATGATTAAATCATGGCACATCCATAAACGGAATTGTATATAGCCATCATAAATGTTTTCAATGTATTTAATGACTTTGAAAAATGCTCAAAATGTGCTATGAGATTAAAACAAAATTATGACACGATCTCAATTTTGCTATTATATATATGCTAAATACACATATCTGCATATAGACAATTGTAAGGAAATACTCAAAAATGCTATCAGTATTTTTTGGGGATAGCAAAATGGTAGGCAACTTTAGTTTTTGTCATTATGCCTTAGTGTCCTTTTGTTTTTTTGTTTTAAGCATGTATTGCATTTATAAGCAGGATAGTAACGACTGCTATTTGTCACTTACAGAGGAGTGTTACCCTCAGTGTCTTGGATGTTTGTGGATGCTTTGTAGAACAGAAGGATATGAACCATCTTCAAGTTACCCTTGGCTGCTGCCCGGTGCATTGCTGTAGCCTCATAATGGTCCTTCGCATCTGGGTTTGCCCCACCTTCTAGTAACATGACAGCAATCTGGAAAGGAGGACAAGAAAACAATGCGGAAATCTGTGTTTCTGCTCTTGCTTAGAACTCAAGGAAAATAATGCAGGGACAAAACCATACCTCATGCCTATTTTTTGAAGCTGCATAATGGAGAGGTGTGCAGCCATTTTGGTTGACAGCATTCACTTGCGCACCTTTTACCAGAAGGGCTTTTACAATCTCATCCCGGCCAGCAGAAGCAGCAATATGAAGAGGAGACCAGCCTGCCTGTATAAAAGGTGGGTTTTTACAAAAGCCAAGGAGAAAAGGGACAAAGGTATGAACATGAACATTTATCCAAGCCTTATAGAGTTGTGTGGATAATTTAACAACATTCTCCTCCCACTCCATTAAGCACTGTGGAAACATTAGAAACAAAAATTTATACAAAATCAAAAATGAGCTGGAGAGATGGCTCAGTGGTTAAGAGCACTTACTGCTCTTCCAAAGGACCTTCCTTTGGTTCAGACAGCTCACACCTGTCTGTAATTCCAGCCTCTGGGGATCTGATGCCCTCCACTGGCTTCTAAAGGCAACTGCATATAGGTGGCATACACTCACATATACACACAAATAAAAATAAAATAAATCATTTAAGAATAGCCACAATCCTATAACACAGATATGGCATATTAGACTAATTCTAATAGGTTTTCTTTCATACAATAGCTCTTAAAAAATAAAAACTAAGTTCTGTGGTGTTTGTCCCACAATTTTTACTTACCATTGAAAAATTTTTCTACCATTCACATTTTAACTTACAAAGTATGTATACCATGCTCTATTCAATCATTCCCCCACAAATTGCTCTATTTTCTCTTATAAATATTACTTCAGTAAACACCTCTGCAAACTAACCTGTGCCTATAAAACAGGTTCCATTCTCAGTTTTTTCCAAGCCTTATCTTTTTACTTATGTGTATATGCATGCAGGAGGTTGTGAGCTACCCAACATGGGAACTGAAGTTTGGTTCTCAGTAAGCACTCTTAACTACTGAGACATCTCCCCAGCTCCCACAAGTCTTATCTTAATATAATAGCATTATAATAGATGTTTCTATGTAACATTCATATACCTAGGCTTTTATTATTCAGGCAATATTCAGCAACAATTTCAACATGAAAAAGTTCAGTCTTTTTGAGTTCATAATAATAAACCCTGATCTGTATTTCCGCACTGAATTACAGAGTTTCATTACTGTTCTAAAATAATGCAATCATTAGCTAGCCTCCTGCCTATTCACTAAGGCAATACTGTAACTTTCTACGTATAAATAAAGGTTCAAATTTTGTTTATGAGCTTAATATCCAGGCTCCAGTAAATACAAGGCTGGAGTCTAAAGATAACCCAGAGTTTATGGAATTTGCCTAGTACTCACATCATCTTTATCATTCACTGGCACTCCAAGTTGCAGCAAGAATTCAACTATTTCTGTATGACCAGCTGAGCATGCCCAGTGCAATGCTGTTCTGTTGTCCTACGTGGGAGACAGGGGAACAGAGCTATCAACATTCCCGAAGACAAATAGGCAGAAAACATACTGATGCTGGCAAACCTATAGTTTGAACATAAGAAATGGAGAGCAACAGGTCCTCAGGTAGGTAACCTTAAGCCATATTACTTCCTAGCATTTGAGAGGCCAAGGTGTTAGTAACTTGGAGTGAATGACATCAATGAATGTAAGGAATTCTGGGCAGAATAGTTATGAAAGCATTGGTTTCAATACAGTGGCAGAGAAGGTGATGTACTGTGTATAATTCCAATACTTATACATGCTTACGTGAAACACTGTGATGCTTGTATATGCGTCATTGCTTTTGACCCTCAAATTTTGTATGGTCCCTAGTATCCCCCATTTTACACATAAACAAAATAAGACTACTTCCCATAAGCAACTTATTCAGGGTCACACAATCTGTCCAAGCTCTGTCACCGTGAAATCTCTATTACCACACAACCTTCAAGTGAGAGGTTCTATGAAGAAGATGTAAACTTTTGTTTTCTTTTTTGATCAGGGTCTTGATATATATAGCTTCAAATTCTCAATCCTTTTCCTCCATCTTCTAAGTACTAAGATTACAGGTATATGCTACTATATCTGGTGAACACAGGAATGTTATGGAGAAACGTTCATACAAGTAGTTGAGAGTATTTCATAAAAACACATCCCCACAGAATCAGAGCATTAAAATTGTGGTTCCTATAACAATATAGGAATCACGATTCTCAAAGAGTCCCTGTGTTGATTGCTGTATTTCTTAGCCTTGAGTAATTTAAAGTGGTGACTGCATGTATGCACGTAAGGTAGGTGTGTGTGTGTGTGTGTGTGTGTGTGTGTGTGTGTGTGTGTGTGTGTGTGTGTGTGCTGGTGGATCAAACCCAGGGCCCCCTGCAAGTTAAAGCAAGTACTCTACCACTGAGCTATAAGCCCAGCCTTTAAAGTAACTTAACTGTGACACTTAGGGAGTTGCCTGGTTGGGGGAAGAGGCTCTAGGAAGAATGAAAAGGAGAGTAGAACCGATATCACTTGATGCTTCTGCTGATGCCCAGAGAGGATCCAGCTGGAAGTCTCACTACTGTGAACACCAGTGGCCTTCCCTGTCAGTGTGCCCAGACAGCAGCAACTTCATGAAAATTTCAAATACACATAAAACAGTGGGAATATGACAGAGATCCATGTGTGCCCATTACCTAGAATTAACAAAAAATACCCTGCCATATTTACCTCTAGATTGTTACTGAGTTCTGTTTTTTAAAAGTTATCTTACTTTTACTTGTGTACATGTATATGGGTTTGTGCATGTGACTACACGTGCATGGGGAGGCCAGAGGAACTAAACTCTGGTCCGCCAATAAAGAAGTGTATGCTCTGAACCATCAATCCACCTCTTTGGCATCGCTGAGGTTTCTTTAAAACAGAACCCTACATGTCAGGATTGTTCACCTCTAATTATTTCAGCACCTAAAAAATAAAAGTGCTTTTGTAAGTAGCCACAAGAGCATTATTAGACTTTTAAAAGTAGCATTAACTCTTTGTCATGGGTAGAATGCAAACCTTTCAGGACTTGGGAGGTTGGTGTATAGCAGCTCCTGAGTAGGACAGCCTGGGTTACATAGGGAGATCAGATCTTAAATAACAAGGGAAATAAGATAAATAAAACTAACATTAACTCATTTAAAATAACCAATAGCCTCCGTTTTCCTTGTCTCCTACAAGCCTTTTTTCAGGTGATTTACATCTGGATGCAAATAAAATTCATAAATTAATTGTATTTGGTTGTGTTAAGCTTCATGACCCTGACGATTTCTCCCTTTTATGCCACTGACTTGATTGAAGAATGGTTTTCATGAAAATTACATTTTCAGTGGATTAAGTCTTAATTAGCTCACCTTATTAAATTTAAACCATATTACCAGACAACAACAAAAGCAAACTGGGTGAACACGGGTGAATTCTCCTTTTGAGTAATAAAGGAAAATTCCACAGAAAACAGTCTCTTCATTTTGAATTAGCTTCTAAAAGGACACATCATGGAGATTTTGAAGTATTATGCATTCTGTTGCTAGTGTTTAACACCATCTGTATCAAACAGAAAGCAATCTATGACTTAGAAAGTCATGGAGAAAACGTGAGATGTTGTTGATCACAACAGAATCACTTCCCAATGTCCATCCAATTTTGTTTGCCTGAGACGTGGAAATCCCATTCTTCCTTCACGGTGTAAATAGCCTCCCCCTTCCATGTTCTGAAATGAATATGTAAAGTTCTGAGGGGGCACAATATGTAATAAGATATGCTTTGTGGTTATTTCATTTATGCCTACTTTTCCTACTAAACTAAAACTCCCGGCTCCTCTCAAACTTCCTGGCACAAAATAAACAGGCACTCAGTGGACATGCGGTCCACTGAAGAGGATTACAACTAAAGAAAAAGAAATCCACAATAAAAAGCTTTCTTCACAAAACTCCCACTCTCTCAAAGCCAGGGCACTTCTGAGAAAAGAGGTAGAAGTTCTACAACTGTAAGAAATTCAGCAAGCTAAGCGCCTGTCCCCTCCCTCCTTCCCCCCAATAAAAAGTCTGTTGGGGGCTAAGAGTTGGACAGCAAGTCTCCAGCTAACCCAAGGAAGGGGCGGGAGGAGCTCAGAAGTGGCCTCAGACCAACTCAGGTCGGTGGAGCCAGGTAGGATTTCGCTGACGCCCGCGGCTAGGCGACAGACCCTCGGGCTGCTTTACCTGATCGGTTCTAGTAGCCAGAGTTCTATCGGCCAAAATGCTTTCCTTCAACTCATCCAGTTTCCCGGTGTAGGCCAGGTTGCAGACCATTAGGTTAGACACACACCCCTCCATTTCGCAGTCCCAGGATCTCAGTGAAATTCAAGGCCCGCCCATTCACGTCTCCTCCGTCGGCCCAATCAAAGAACTAGAGGTTCTCCAATCATTCTTGTCTCTGTTTTCTGTGTTGCTCGTTCCACAGCCCGGAGCTTCTGGGAGTTGAAGTTTGAAGGCATTTCCGGGCCTGGAGGCGTCTTTGCCGGATACGCGGTTCTGGCTCCTAGCAATGTGGAACTACAAGTCCCAGAATCCTCTGAGAAAGCCGTAGTCAAGTTGCCGGTGGAATTGGCCCAGGATGACAGCTGGAGAATGGAGTCAGGTAATGGGAGCGGCTTCTGGAGGCACTGTGAGAAAGAGCTAGGGTGGGTGGTCGTTGGTGGGCCAGTAAATCGGCCACATGAAACGGAAACTACACCAGGGCAAGAGAGAGTTCTGGGATCCTAAAGATCTTGTTCTTCTGGGCCTTCACTTGCAGTGGCGGAAGGGAGTTGAGTTGGAGTTGAGTACTACCTCTTGAGCTTGAACCACTGACTATAATTACCCTTCCCCCTCCCTGCCACTGTTCAAAGAATGGAAAGAAGTACAGGCTAGTTAGCCTGCCATCCCGGCAGAGTGGCTTCAGAGTAGGGATCTGCCACAGCAGCGGTTACACATGACACCATACAGAGGTGATGTGCCAGAGTGATGCTAAAGACAGGGTGTGATGCCATAGGAGCCACTCGATACCTAAGAGACCTCAGTGAGTCTGTAGCCTGGTGACATCGCTAGTTAACTGCGGTCACCTTAGGGATACCGGAGCTTGATGTCACTTAAATATCATGGTAATGGAAATTACATCAAAGCTTGCTAGAATGTTAAGCTAACAATGCGGGTTTTTTTTTTTTAAAGGGAACTTCCAAATAGTGCTGTAGCAGAAGAGATGGAAGGCTTATCTTTTTTTAGAGCATATTTGAAAGGCTATTAGAAGCAAATGTTAAAAATATATTTTAAAAAGTGATTATGTTCATGTCTCTCCTGTTGTGGTATAGAACCGGGCTTAGCAAACTTTTTGTTAAATGCCAGATCATAGGTATTTTAGGCTTTTTCAGGGCAAATGGTAAAACCAAGTCTAGAACACAAGGTTAACTGATGAAATTTAAGATGTAATAATAGTGGAATATATTTTTAACACAGAAATACTGAGACCAGCATTCTTTAAGAGAGGTACTGTTTTGTGTAATTAATGTTTAAAGTTAACATTCTCTATCATGAAAATAGGTTGCAAATGTTCTTAAGTTAGAGATTTTAGTTATTTTAGTCCATAGGAAAGTCTTTGAAATATCTTTTCACACAGAAAGCTACTGCCAAATATTGATAATCCATGAACTTATTATTTTAAAGAATATTTTATTGTGTGCATCTCTGTCTCTCTGTGTCTGTCTGTCTGTCTGTTTCTCTCTCTCTCTCTCTCTCTCTCTCTGTGTGTGTGTGTGTGTGTGTGTGTGTGTGTGTGTGTGTGTGTGTGTGTGTGTGTGTACAGTGTGTGTACATGGCTTGGTATCCAAGTGGAAGTCTGAGAACAACTTTTGGGAGTTGATTCTCTACTTCTGTCATGTGGTCCTGGGGATTTAGCACAGATCATCAGGCTTCCTTGTGGAACCATCTTTAAGGCCGTAAGTTCTAATTTTGATCTAAACAAATTTAAACATTTTCCCAGAGTAGTTTTAGATATACAGAAAAGTTGCAGAGTACAGTGCTGTGACTCACACCTTTAATCCCAGCATTTGGGAAGTGGAGGCAGGCAGATCTCTTTAAGATAGCAAGACCCTATCTCAAAACAAATGTTGCAAAGATAGTACAGAATTCCTACATATTCTCCACCCATTTTTACCGCTCCCTCCCTATTTAACAATTTGGTTGTGATAACTTACATAGACTAAAATTCAACTGGGGCTAGGAGTGCCCAGTAGTAGAGCATTTGGCTGACATGTGCAAGGCCCTAGGTTCAATCCTCAGCACTACGAAAACAAAAACTAAATAAAATACACCTATTTAAGTATGAATTGATTATTTGTAAGTTTCAGAGTTATGCAGCTATCACAATGAATCAGTTGTAGAATATTTTGATCATCCCAGTAAGATTTCATGCTCATTTTCAGTTAATCTTTATTCCCCACTTCCTGCTCAGGCAGCCACTAGTGTATTCTTTGTCCATATAAAGATATGTATATGTATAAAATTGCCCATTCTTAACATTTCACATATATGAAATCATGTAATATGTGGTCTTTTGAGTCTGGCTTCTTTCATTTAGCATAATAGTTTTGAGACTTAACCATATTGGTGCATTGTAAGTACTTCCTTACTTTTGTTACCTAATAATATTACAGTGTGTGGGGAATATGTGTTTTGGGTGTCTACTCACCAATTGATAGACATTTCGTGGCCTTTTTGGTAGTTGTTGGCTATTATGACTAATGCTGCTTAGAACACTGGTGTGCACATCTTTGTGTGGACCTCTGTTTTCATCTCTTGTTACCTGAAGGTGGAATTCCTGGGCAATTGGACAATTTATGGTCAACTTTTAAAGCAATTACAAAATTGTTTTCCAAAGCAGCAGCTGCTTTCTGTGCGTGAGGCTTCTTGCTGCGCCACAGCCTCAGGCACATTTTGTTATCTACTGGACTCTTGTTTTGTTTGAGAGTCTTATTATGAGACCCAGATGACATCAAACTCACAATCCTCTTCCTGCCTCAGCCTCCCAAACTCTGGGATTTCAGGTGTGTGCCTTGCCTTTGAAAAAAATATAGCCATTTAAGTTGGTCTGAAATGATAGATTGTAGTTTCAATGTTTATTTCCATAAGGAGTAGAGTGGTAGGAAACATCTTTTTAAGTGCTTTCTAAGACATTGGTCTATCTTCTATACATAGGCATCTGCTTCTCTGTTTATTTCCATTTTAAAACTGGGTTGTCATTTAATTGTTAAGTTGTAACAATTATTCCATAGTCTAAATCCTAGTCCCTCTCAGGTATATGATACGCAAATACTTACCCACAATTCATAATTTTTTCCCTTTTTGCTTTGTTTTATTTTTGTTCATGCTATTTTGGTTTTTGAGACATGGTCTCACTGTGTATCCCAAGTTAGGCTCAAACTTGCACTCCTTTTGCCTTTTCTATTACAGGTGTGGGCATCTGTGTTCAGATTTTTCTTCATCACAATGGTATGTGTTTGAAAGGAAAGGATTTTTTTTGGTTTTTCAAGACAGGGTTTCTCTGTTTAACAGTCCTGGCTGTCCTGGAACTTACTCTGTAGACCAGGCTGACCTCAAACTCACAGAGATCTGCCTGCCTCTGTCTCCTGAATGCTGGGATTAAAGGCGTTGGCCACCACTCCCTGGTGATTTTGTTTTTTTGAGACAAGGTTTCATTCTGTAGTCCAGGTTGACCTACAACTCACTGTGTAACCTGGGCTTGCCCCAGACTCAGTGATTATCCTGCTTCAGGCTTCCAAGTGCTGCTATTACTGCAGTCAGTCACCAGGCCTCACTCACATTTTGATTTTTTTTTTAATTAGCTCAAATTAGGAACAAGCTTGTTTCACATGGCAATCCCTTCTCCCTCCTCTCCTCCCCAACCCCCTATCAGTCCCCACCACCACATCCCCCTTCAGCTCCCCAGGGAGGGAAAGGCCCTCCATGGGGGCTCCCCAAAGTCCACCACATCATCCTGGACTTGGCCTGGGCCCTCCCTCATGTGTCCAGGCCGAGAGAGCATCCCTTCATGTGGGATGGGCTCTCAAAGTCCCTTCTTACACCAGGAAAAAATACTGATCCACTACCAGGGGCCCCATTGAGTGCAGAGGCCTCCTAATTGACATCCATGTTCAGGGGTCTGGATCGTCCCGTGTTGGCCTCCCAGACAGCAGTCTGGGGTCCATGTGCTCCCCCCTTGTTCAGGCCAGCTGTTTCTGTGGGTTTCACCAGCCTGGTCCCAACCCCTTTGATCTTCATTTCTCCCTCTCTGCAACTGGATTCCAGAGTTCCATTCAGTGTATAGCTGTGGGTGTCTGCCCCTGCTTCCATCAGCCACTGACTGGATGAGGCTCCTCATGCTCCCAATTAGGTCAGGAGATCCTGCCCCTTCCCATTCTCCGGGGTCCATGCATTTTTCTCTTACAGTCCTTCTTGTTTCCGAGTTCCCTTGGTGATGAGGATTGTAGGCTGGTAATCCTTTGCTCTGTGTCTAAAATACATATATGAGTGAGTACATACCATGTTTGTCTTTTTGTGACTGGGTTAGATTTTGATGAATTCGACCCCCCCCCATACATAGTTAAGATTACAGAATCTAAGATTTCGAAGAGTTATTTCCTCGTTTTTTTTTTTCTTCTGGAAATTTTGTTTTCTCTTTTGCCTTTATGATTCATTTTGAGTTAACTTTTTTTTAATATGGTTTAACATCAGTTAGTGAAGGTTGTTATCCAGATTGTTCTAGTAGCATTTGTTGAATCTTTTATTATTAACATTTTAATTCACTCTTTTATCATATCACAATGAATAAACACACATTTTAATAAACTCTACTCCACACCTTGTTCCCGTTTTATTAGTTTATCTGTGGGCAGTGTCCCATCCATAATAGTGTGAATCATACACTGTTTCTGTATCTTCAGAATCTTTTGGCTTGTGACAGTGTCTCAGATTTTGCTTGTTTTGATGACCTTGGTAGTTTTGAAGTGTACTTCTTAGATATATTTTTTTAAGTTTATTTTCCTTATGATTGGAGTGGGGTACAGGAGTATAGAATTTTCACTGAGTATATTGGCTGCTTGAGAAAGAAGTCTATTGTTATATTTGCTTTGGGGAATGTCATTATTTGGCAGATTAATCACTTCCAACTGAAGGTTAGGTGAAAGCACCTCAACTGCACAGGGAAATGGATCTTGGGCTTCAGAAATAACCTTTCCATTTGCTTTACAGTCTAAAAGCTGCTGCTAGAACTGTAGTGTGAACTCAGAAAACATGTATGTTCTAAATTTGCCTGTGACTGGAGATACTGTTCCTAATTTTAACTTTTGCTAAGAGGCAGCTATATTGTGGTATAATTTGTATACAATAGCAGGGCGTTGGTGGTGCACGCCTTTAATCCCAGCACTTGGGAGGCTGAGGCAGGCGGATTTCTGTGAGTTCAAGGCTAGGCTTGTCTGCAAAGCTACACAGAGAAACCCTGTCTCAAAAAAAACAAAAAATAATAATTTGTATGCAATAAATCTCATTGTGTCAAGGTAGTAGAAGTTCAGTGTACTTGGTTATAAATATATACTGTTGTATAACCAACAACAAAGTTGAGATATAAAATATTTCCATACTCCCCATAAATTGTCACATGCTCCTTTGTGGTCACTCCTTTCCCCCCACTCACTGATCTTGACAACTACTAAACTGATTTCTGACCTTGTCGTTTTTGTTTTGTTTTGTTTTTGTTTTTGCTTTTCGAGACAGGGTTTCTCTGTGTAGCTTTGGAGTCTATCTGACCTTGTCATTTTTAAGCACTCAATTTAATGACTATGAATATTTATAGATTTACATTACCACTACAAAAAGCTTGTTTTAATTCACATACTTCACCTAAGAAGGAAGCTTTGTGTCTATTGTCATTCTTCCCTTTGCTGTCTTTATACAAACATTAGTCTATAGGACTTCATTTTATGAGTATTAGCTACAAGTAAGATAATAAAAAATGTTGCCTTTCATGGCTTGCTTTTTCACTTAATATAATCATTTAAAAATTTATACAAATGTATCATCACTCCATTCATTTTTGTGATTGAATATATTCTATTTTATGACAGTAACATTTGGTTTACCCATTTATCAGTTTATGGCCACTTGGGTTATTATTACATTTGTTTTTCTTAAATATGGCTGCTGTACTTTATGTGTGAGTTTCTGTTCAGACATGTACTTTTATTTATTTTGTGTATATATTTAGAGTGGAATTTTTGGATCATAGACATATGAGCTACTCTGTTTAACTTTTCAAGGGAGTGTCAGGTTCTTCCAAAGTGGCTATTTTGTCTTCCCACAGTAATGCATTTGGATGAAAAGTTTTCTGCAATTAACTATATGTATCAATATCTTTTTATTATAGCCAGTAGAGTGAGTATGAAGTGGCATTCCATCATTTTGGCTTGTCCCAGCACCAGCATTACATAAAGCATCTTGCCATCCCTAATAGCTTTACTCCAGCTTCACTTAGAATTTTGGTTTTCTAACTTTAGGCTGGAAAGGACAAATTTTCAAGTTGGCAGCAAAAGCTAATTTCCAAAGCCCATCAGTGTTCAGCAATTATAGTTGAAGGTGGTCCCTGTACTGTTTAAAAATGTAAACATCATTTTTATTTTGCTTTCCACAGAAAACATGTGATCTGGACTAAATTTAGTCTTGTAGGTATAATTTGCTAATGACAAGTGTATAGTAAATGTGCCCCATTTGTAGTAGTGATCTATAAATATTTATCCAGTTTAAGGAGGTATGTTATATTTACAAAAGGAATTGCTATACTGACATTTAACCATAATAATGCATCAAGGAATGCAATGTGATTGCTAGAAACAGCGTAGAAATCAACAGTACCCCACATACCCCATGCCGAGTGATTTGTTTACATATCTTTTTATAGACAGTATAATGTGTTTTTATTTTATTTGGTAGATGTGGTAGTTACCATTGGATTCTGAGTTCCTGGACACTAAGGGTAAGCTCCTTATTTATGTTTTGAAAGATAGATGATAAATAGATCTTACAGGAAAAAGTCTTGTCTTTTGTGGTGCTGGCCCCAAGTTATCAAAGAACAATGCAGTTGCTGTTTATGTTCATCTTGGGACAAAGGGGCCCTGTTAGGGTCTGACTTCTTTGCTACTCATGTGATTGACTATTCCCTGTTGCCTTTTCTGCTGGCTACATAGAGTCTAGGTCCTAGAACAAGCAAGTTAGCCTTCCAGACTAAAGTAAAACATATGCTAATAATTAGCACAAGTATCAGATAGGGTGTCTCATGTAATCCACATACTAACCCTTTGAAGTAGGTACTAGTACCCCCTGCCCAGGCCCTACTAACCCTTTGAAGTAGGTACTAGTACCACCCCCACCCCCAGGCCCTGAATTGTTTTTTTATGTTTGTTTGTTTTATTTTTTGTTTTTTTCGAGACAGGGTTTCTTTGTGGTTTTGGAGGCTGTCCTGGAACTAGCTCTTGTAAACCAGGCTGGTCTCAAATTCACAGAGATCTGCCTGCCTCTGCCTCCCTAGTGCTGGGATTAAAGGCATGCACCACCACTGCCCTGATAAGGCCCTGAATTTTTTTCTCTTGGTTTTATTCTTTTTTATTTAAATAATACAATCAAATCATTACGGAAGTACAGTGCATTACCTAATTTTTCTGCTGATAGGTATTGAATGATCTCCACAGTTTTGCTTACATAAAACACATCACCACCCCTGCTTGTTTCAAATATTCTCTAATAGACTAAAAGGCATCAAACGATTAAAAGATGAACAATAATTCAACACTACCTAATATGTGTTCCTGGTGACAAGGCCATTATTCTTTTATTTATTTATTTATTTATTTATTTATTTATTAGTTCAAATTAGGAACAAGCTTGCTTCATATGTCAATCCCTTCTTCCTCTCCCTCCCCTCTCTCCCAACCCTCCACCTGACCCCGTACCTGCCCCCCACCCCATCCCCACTCCACTCCCCAGGGAGGGTAGGGCCCTCGACGGGGGTGGGGGTGGGGGTGGGGGGCTCCCCAAAGTCCACCACATCATCCTGGGCCAAAGGCCCTGAATTTCTTTATATATTTATTATGTATACAACATTCTGCTTCCATATATATCTGTATATCAGAAGAGGACACCGGATCTCATAACAGATGGTTGTGAGCCACCATGTGGTTGCTGGGAATTGAACTCAGGACCTTTGGAAGAGCAGTCGGTGCTCTTAACCTCTGAGCCATCTCTCCAGCCCAGGCCCTGAATTTCTAAAATGAAATTTGAAACAGACAAACAACAAAAACCAGGATTGTTGAAGTAAAATAGCATGCTTAGTAAAAATTGGAGTTAACATAAAAATTCAGACAGTTTTATTCCCAAGCTCTAGTACGTAACTGCTATAACATACTGCTAAATATTGCTGAAGATAGAATTATGTGTAAATGCAAACCCTTGATAATGCAATAGCAATTTCTGTCAGAGGGCTTTGGGCTGTACCTGCATGACTGTGGTGGAAATGACATGATTTTGTGCTATGCAGTAGAGCTGTCTATATTTGTACTGTTTTACTTTGATGCCCCTAGCCATACAGGACTAGTGAGCACTTAAAATGCATTGAGAAATTGCTTTTTAATTTTTGTTTAATTTAAAATTAAATAGCTTCTTATGGCTAGTGTTTACCATTTTGGGTTGTATATAGAGAGGTAATTATCCCTCATTTGTTTCTTTCTAATTATCACCAAATTAGAATTTACTCATTGTAAATATTCTTTCCATGGCAGAAATGAGAAAACAATGATAGACAACTTGGGAATACCATACAGGGAATATCTGCAGTTTAACTAACTTCATGACAGCCACAGGAATAAGTTTTGTGTTATCTGGCATGAAATTCCTCCATTCTTACTACTTACTAGCTAAGGTCTGAATTTCCAACCCTAAGCTTTTTGGAATTGATTTTTCACTATTTGAAAATGTAATTCATGTGTCTTATTGACAGTACTTCACAATTGCCATTTATCAGTTTTAAGATGAGACATTTTAATATTTGTTTTTAGATGCCACTGTTCAAATGTCCCTGTTATTTTATGTCACTGGTCTATTCAAAATATTCCCATTTAAAATCTCTTTCATCATAAAACTTACGTAGTGTTATAGCAATTTGATAAATCATTTTATTTACTACTGTTTCACATTCACACTTTTGTTTCTAGGTTGTTTATAAGTGGTTTCCTTAAGTTTTGTTATGAGCAATAAAAGAATCACAACAAATCATAAGAACACAAAATGGCTGTCTATACTCTTCATTATGTTTACCTCACACACTACACTGCACAGAATTATAATACAATATATGATGAGATCAGGCACATTCAGGGTAGTATGGCCACAGATTAGAATGCAATATCAAAAGCAGGAAATTGATAGTGGAATGTTGTAGTTTGGATAGGAAGTGTCTCTCTACCAAAAGGTTCATGTATTGATGGCTTGATTCCCTAGTTGAGGTGATTGGATCATGAGGATTAATTCATTAGATGAGTTCATACTGAATGGGCTGTTAGGAAGTGGGGCCTGGTTAGAGGAAACAGATGATGGAGATGTATGCTTTTGGTAGTTATGCCTTATCTCTGCCTCTTCCTGTTTATCCTTTTGCTTTCTGGTTGCTATGAGGTGAGAAACTTTCCTTTGTCATGCAGTTCACATGATGTTTCAGTCTCACCCTAAGCCCATAACAATAGAGCCAACCAACTACTGGCTGCAACCTCTGAAACCAAAAGCAACTGTCTTCCATTAAGTTGTCTCTCTCAGGTATTTGCAGCAATGGTGGAATATTAATATGTGGAATGATGTGTGACAAGCTTCAAGGTGTGTGTGCACATATGTGTGTACATTCATATGTATGGTGTATGTATATGCATATATATATATACACACACATGCATGGGTGTGTATGTTGAGGCCTGAGGTCAATGTCAGTGGCTTTCTCAGTTGCTCTCTGCCTGAGTTTTTGAGAAAAGGTGTCTCTTTGGTCTGCTGTACACCAACTTGACTAGGTTGGCTGGCCAGAGTTACAGGTATCTGTCTGACTCTCCAGTGCTGGGATGACTGATGAGCATCACCAAGCCCAGCTTTTTATGAGGCTTCTAGGGGATCTGAACTCAGGTCCTCATGCCTTTTCCTGACTGAGCTGTCTCTCTAGCCAGGCCAGTTATCTTGACATATATAGAATTGTATAACAAATACCACAACCAGGAATTATTCTGTCAGTATTAAAATTTCTCCTGTACCACTTATCCCTGTATAGCCAGTACCCATCACCTATACCCAACATGCATATCCACTGAGACCTGCTAACGTTCCCCCTTTTCTGTCATTATATCCATAGGTTATATATTTCAAGATGTATTTTTAATTTCCCTTGAGACTTCCCTTTTGACTAATGGATTATTTAGAGGTAATATACATACTTTCTAATTGTTTGGAAGTATTTTTGGTCCCATTGTCATCAGAGATACATTTTGCATAATTTCAAATATTTCTAATTTGTTTGTATATGTTTTCAGATTCAGGATATGGACTCTGTGTGAATGTCTCTTGGGAGGTTGAAAATGTATTACCATGTATCCCAATTATATCTTGTTGCTTAATTGTTGCTCAGATTTTTTGTCAAATCTTGGATATTTTTATGATAATTAGCTTTACTTAGCCATTCCACAATGTTTATATAGGTCAAAACATATTTTATAGCATAAATGTAAAACATATGTGCCTGTCAATTTAAAAATAAATTACCTTTTTCTGAAATGTGGGAATTTTTTTTGCAAATTGCATTTTGTGTATTTCTTAAATACTGCACTGTTTTTCTTCTTCTAGAACTCTAGTGACATGGATATTTAATGTACTGTTATGCTCCCATGTGTCCCTGAATCTCTGTCCACTTTTTCCAACTTTTCTTTGTTGCTCATATTGAGTCTTTTCTATCATTCTATCATTAATTCTCCCATCATCATCTTTTGTTTTACTGAGATCAGCCAGTAAGTTTTTCATCTTGATTATTGTATTTCTTCATTCTACAAAATATGGTGCTTCGTTTTTATGCCTTTCCTTCTTTACTGAGACTTTCAATTTTTAAAAATTGGCTCTGCAGTGTTGAGAGTTGCTTGTTTGAAGCATTTTGACATGGGTGGCTTAAAGTCATTGTTGAATAATTACAGTATTTGTGCCATCTCAGTGTTGGTGTCTGTTAAATACCCCTTTCCCACTCAAGTTGATATGTTCTCAGTTCTTTGTATCACAAATCATTTTTTTGCTGTGTCCTTGAGTCTTTACAGTGTGATTCTCTGGATCTTATTTCTTTTTCCTGTTTTGACGAGACTACATTGACACCACTATAGTCGGGGGGGGGGGGGGGAGAGAATTACTTTTTTCTTTTTTATATTTAAATTCAAAACAAGCTTCTTTTACATGTCAATCTCAATTCCCTCTCCCTCCACTCCATCCCTGCCCCGAACTGACCCCCTATCCCAACTCCTTTCTGCTCCCCAGGGTGGGTGAGGCCTTCCATGGAGGATCTTCAAAATCTGTCATATCTTTTGGAGCAGGGCCTAGACTCTCCCCAGTGTCTAGGCTGAGAGAGTATCCCTCTATGTGGAGAGGGCTCCCAAAGTCCATTTGTGTACTAGGGGTAAATACTGATCCACTACCAGTGGTCCCATAGATTGTCCAGACCTCCAAACTGACTTCCTCCTTTAGGGGGTCTGGAACAGTCCTATGCTGGTTTCCCAGCTATCAGTCTGGGGTCCATGAGCTCCCCCTTGTTCAGGTCAGCTGTTTCTGTGGGTTTCTCCAGCCTGGTCTTGACCCCTTTACTCATCATTCCTTCCTCTCTGCAATTGGATTCCAGAGTTCAGCTCAGTGTTTAGCTGTGGGTGTCTGCTTCTGCTTCCATCAGCTACTGGATGAAGGCTCTAGGATGGCATATAAGGTAGTCATCAATCTCAATATAGGGGAAGGGCATTTAAGGTACCCTCTCCACAATTGCTTAGATTGTTAGTTGGGGTCAACCTTGTAGTACTGTGTACATTTCCCTGGCACCAGATTTCTCTTTAAACCTATAATGACTCCCTCTATTATGGTATGTCTTTTCTTGCTCTCCTCTATTCTTCCCCTGACTCAATCTTCCTGTTCCCTCATGTCCTCCTCTCTCCCCTCTTCTCCCTTCCTCTTTCTTCTAACTCCCTCTCCCCTCCCCCCATGCTCCCCATTAGCTTAGGAGATTTTGTCCCTTTCACCTTCTCAGGGGGACCATGTATGTATCTCTTAGGGTCCTTCTTGTTTCCTAGCTTCTCTGGTGTTGTGGATTGTTGGCTGCTACTTCTTTGCTCTAGACCTAAAGTCCATATATGAGTGAATACATACCATTTTTTTTTTGTGACTGGGTTACCTCGCTCAGGATGGTTTCTTCTAGTTCCATCCATTTGCCTGCAAATTTCAAGTTTCCATTACTTTTTTTCCACTGAGTACACCATTGTGTAAATGTACCATGTTTTCTCCATCCATTCTTCTGTTGAGGGGCATCTAGGTTGCTTCCAGGTTCTGGCTATTACAAACAATGCTGCTATGAACATAGTTGAACAGATGTCCTTGTTGTATGAATGTGCTTCTTTTGGGTATATGCCAAAGAGTGGAATTGCTGGATCTTGTTGAGATTGATTCCCATGTTGCTGGGTGGGAATGGGAGTCAAGTTCTCCACTCATGATCCATTTATCATCAGTGTAGGAATAAGGATGTTATTATTGCTAGGCAGGGGTGAAATATAAGTCGTTCGGCAGGCCTCCATGGACACTACCCTAACTTTAAGAGAATGGTCTCTACTACCATTATGCACTGGGGTTGTCATTGATGCCTGTGATGGATGAAAGTTCTGGATCTCCTTTCTGTATTTCTAAAACTACTTCAGGGAGATGGGGAAAGTGCTGTGTGACTAAAGCCACATGAAGGTAGAACTCTAGTCATCCCATTTTGTGATGAGAATTGGGGTTAAATTTCTATTGTGTTTGGGTGGATAATTGTTGTCTAATGAGTTTTCTTTATAGGTTGTCTCTGTCATGTTCTTTCGGCTGGAGATAGTGGCTTCTTTGAGGGACATTTATTGTGTGTATGTGCCTGTACTGCTGCTTTGCATGAGTCCTCTGTCACAAGGTTCAGCATATGTTACTAAAACACAAAACCCAGGGAACTCACTTTCATGTTATTACTTAGGCCCCAAGGCCCCTAGCAACCAGAATAACTTGTCCTTTCTACCTTTCAGAGATGTAGGAGAGATGAATATATTTATTTACAATGCTTTGTGGTTTTAGCTGTATTTGGTAAGAGGAGCAGAGAAAGGTGAATCTACTCCATATTTTATTGGAACCAGGATATGTAAGTGATTGCTTGAAGAAAACATGGATATGGTGTTAGTTATTCTCTCCCAGTGAAAAGTTAAGAATAGATAAAATCACTTTGACCCTCATTTCTAATCCCCAACAAACACAATTCTATTGTGTTTCAACTAATTTGACTGCTTAGATCTTTAGATATCTCATATAAGGGAAGAAAAAATGGTCTTTGTCTTTCTGTGACATATACATCATATATGTGAGTGTGCGTGCACACACACACACACACACACACACACACACACACACACACACACACATCTCCAATCTGAGCATCATGAGTTTCTAACATTTTAACCACCTGAGTAGAATTCTCTTTATTAAAAAAAAAAAAAAAACCTACTCTCTTGACTTGGTTTTTTCCCCTTTGGGCTTTTATGAGATAGGGTGTCACTGTATAGCCCAGATTGACCTATAACTCATGGCAGCCCTGTCTCAGCCTTCCAAGTGTTGGGATTATAGGAATGAGTCATGATCAGTGGTTCTCAGCTTTCCTAATGCTGTGACCTTTTCAATACAGTTCCTCATGTTGTGGTGACCCTCCAATCTTAAAATTATTCTGTTGCTACTTCATAAATGTAATTCTGTTATTGTTATGAATCATAATGTAAATATCTGTGTTTTTTCAGTGGTCCTAAGTGACCCTTGTGGAAGGGTCTTTTGACCCCAAAGGGTCATGACCCACAGGTTGAGAACTGCTGCAGTAGTAGATGGACCACAATTTAGTCATTTTTTGAGTAAGGTCATTATTGTGACTATAATTTTTACATTATCCTATAAAACCATGATATTCTAAGGCAATTTTATTTTTTCTTTGTTTGCTTTTGTACTAAATTGCCCCACTTTTCTTATTAGGTTTCTCTCTTTGTTTGCATATGTATCTGTATAATGTTGGGTATGTGCATGTGTGTGTGTGTGTAGGCCTGAAGTCAATATTGGGTATCTTTCCTCAGTGACTTTTTATCTTTATTTTTTCAGACAAAGTCTCTAAGTGAACTTGAAACTCACAGATTTGACTATACTGGCTGACAGGTTAGATTCAGGAATCCAGGTTATAGACATACACCTCTAGGCTTGGTTTTAACATGGGTCCTGAGGATTGACATTCAGGTCTTCATGGTATTAGTTGGGCGCTTTACCAACTGAGACATTTCTCTAGACCCATACTTAGTTTTGTTTTTTTTTTTAATTTTGACTCTTGTTCCTTTTTGCTTCTTTTAACCTATATTTGCAAAATTAGGTCCCACCTCTTACCTCCTTAGGCTCAGCAATAAGCTTCTTCATTGGACTTAATATCTAGAGGGATTCTTTTCAAGGATCTTGGGATGGCCTGGATTTACTCTCTGGGTATTTTGGTTGGATACCTGCAAGCTTGCCCCTATTTGGAGAGCTTCATTATGGGACCAAGAACTACATTACCAGGAACATGAGCCCTTGGAGCTCCTGAAACCAGATCACACTAATTTTTCTTTCTTCTTTAAACCTCCTAATACTACAGGGCTATCCAATTGGGGGTTGCTATCCACAGGACTGCTAAAAAGAGAAAATGGCAACAGGAAGCATTCTGATGCAATTCTAGCATGTATCACTTCCTCTCATTAAAGAAAGAAAGTCTAAAATGTGATATAACAAAAGGCACCTTCCATTCAAGGCACTGAAAAAGAGCACTTGGGGTGTTGACAAGGAATTCAGAGTAAGGAATATTTTTAAGTTGCATGGTAGGTGTCAAGGGGTAGAAATGAGAATGGCCTTCAGGGGCAGTTATTGTGAAATCCAGACTTCAAGGGGCCCTATGGTACTGTGTATATTGCATGGGTAGTGCAAAAGCAGTTCAAAGTTCATGTGTGAAATTAATATAATGACTGCTGCATGGCTAAAGAGACACCTAAAACTTATAACTGGAAAAAGCAAGCAAGGATGTTATTAATTGCATTTCTCTTTATGCATCCATTTTCAGAACTTATTGTTACGACAAATCTTTGTGGCTTCCGAGCCCAGCTGTCACATGTGTGCTTTACGCCAGCCGCCCGCCTGAGTTAGGCCCAAATGAATACACAGAAACTTGTATTAGGTTTAAAGCTGCTTGGCCAATGATTAGGATTATTCATCTGCTAGCTCAGTCTTAATTATCATAAATCTATATATTTTATAAGACTTATTTTATCCGACACCTTATTGGTGTCCCTCCTTGCTGGTGGATCACATTGTGCCACTGGAGCAAGCGCGAAGGGGAAAAGAGGGATGCTTCCTGTTTCTCTTTCTTTAAATATGAGTCTTCTTGCTATGTCACTTCCTGCCTGGATCACCACTTCTCTCCTACATTTCCCAGAATCCTTTTTGACTCCCAGTCCTGTCTAACTTGCTGTTTCATTGGCCAAACAGAACTTTATTTACCAATCAGTGAGATAAACATACACAGAAGTATTTTCCCCATCAACTTATAGTGTAATTATTTCAATATCTTAGACATGTTAAATTTTGAGTATTGCTGGTCCTGACTTGCGTAACTAGCTTTGAAATCTAAGTTCAGTTTCCATTGGCATATTATCATTTCTTTAACATTATATGATAAAGCACTTTTCCCATTACTTTTCTCATTAGACATTCATTGCAGAGCCAGAAGGGAAAGTATTATCAACATTTTATGGATGGGGGAAGGTAATCTCAGAACTTCTAAGAGTGGCCCAAGATGGCATGACCATAACAGGTGAACCAGAAATAGATTCTAACTCTTTTGATTCTGCGTGGGTCTCTGTATTTATTCCTATGTGGTGGAGGAAGAAGCTTTTCTGATGATGGCTGAACAAGGGAACTGATCTATGAGTATAGAAGAATATCATTAGGAGTAATTTTATCACTACTTTTAAAAAGACTAATAGTATTTCATTTTATCCTGGTTTTCTGGGATATCTGGTCTCTGGTTCTTAATTACTTAGTGTTGGATATGGGTTCTATCTCATGGAGTGGGCCTAAAGTCAAACATTGCTTTCTTGGTTACTCCCTCAAGTTTTGTGCCACCATTGCCTTAGCATATTTTATAGGCAGGACAGATTGTAGATCAAAGGTTTTGTGGCTGGGTTGATGTTTACATTTTTCTTTTGATAGCCTGAAGAGTACCTTTCTGTTCTAAAGACACTAGAAGATGGGTTGAAAGTTCTATGTAGTCACCAGCTTGACCTCTCCATGTTCAGTGAGTTGTGTGGATGTTGTCTTCAGCAATAGGGGCTTGCTGTCAGTTTGTGGAGAGCAATCTATTATCTTGGCAACAACCTGGGTGTTTGGGGATTTCTATGGGATCTGCTTGGCCAACAACCAAATTGAATGTAACCCAGTACTGGAAGCTTTATTTGGTGACAAGAGATGGATAGTTGGGACTTTGTCTCCTTCATTATTTGAAGACTTCATTAGTTTTGCCCTCAAATATTTTAGGAAGTTTTCAGTACACTAGGTTTCCATACCACATTTCAAAGGCCCCAGTACAATTTTTTTAAAAAACAATTTCACTATGTAACCAAAGCTGGCCTTAAACTTGCTTTGTAAACCAGAATATCCTTAAATTATGATGTAAACCTGTTTATGCTTGAATTTGTGATATTCTTGACTCAGTTTCTCAAGTGCTCAAACTGTAGGTACATAGCACACTAAGTACATAAATCTTAATTGTATAGTTCAATGAAATTTTATGTGTGTGAATACCATCAAAATTGAGATATAGTCATTTCCATCCCTGTAGAGAGTACAGGGATGTTTTCTTTCTCTACCTTCTCCTGATGTAGCAACTGTTTTGATTTCTATAATCTTATATTCCCTTTGTTTGATTTAAGCTTTATTTAAATAGAATTCCACTGTGCTTACTCTTTTGTATCTGGCTTCTTTTGCTTAACCTAATATCTGTTACATCCAGGGTTTTTTTCCCACTGTTTTGCAATATTATTGTGTATGATAGACCACATTTTAAACTTCATTTCTTTCTTGATGGATTTTTGATTTATTTCTAAGTTTATAATATTATAAATTATAGCTGCTTTAGGCATTTTAAACCATATTATTGGTTCACAATAGCATTGATTTCTTGGAACTAGAGTCTAAATGTGGAATTTTTCTCATATATTTAATTAAAAATTCTTTCAGGAATGTCTTAATGAAGGAACTTTTGTCTGGAAATCTTCTAAGGAGACATATTTTTTGAAGAATCATAGCTAAAGATGAAAATTTCCCATGTTTTCTTTGGGAATTTGAGATTCTCTGCCTGGCAAACATTAGAGAACATTTTTCTTTGGTCAGTAAGCTGAATCTTTCATGCTTGTGGGGAGATATTTATTTTCCTGGTGTCTGGTACATACCGTGCACATTAGGGATAAGGAGACATTTACTTGTAAGCTCTACCTTTTTTGGATAGGCTCAAATTGTCTTTTCTTGGGCAATATGCTTCAAATGATAATAAAATAACAGGAAAACCAAGTTTACTTTATAGAATTGTTCCTTGGGATCAACTTGGAATGCATCTTTAGTTTTGAAAGTGAAGGCACTCTTGTGATTTTATGTAATCCCCAAACTTGACTTTGGCAACTTAATTTTGCATTATTTCAAAGGTAAAGAATTTTTAAACATCGTATGTCTGCTGGCAACATTTTCTAATGAAGTGTGATATTGAAAGAGTATGGGGGAAATTCCTAGGGTCTGGGAAGGAGGTGAAGGTGGTTGTAAATGAGAATAAAACTGGGAAAGTGCTCAAAATGAGGACTACAGTTTCTGGAAAAGACTGGTGGTTTGACACTTAGCATGCTACCAGAGGGACGAGAGGGAGACCACCCTTAACCATTTTCACAACACCATCTTTAAAAAAAACGCTTTTGTTCCACTGTCTTTGTTTTCTTAATATCATTTAATCAGTGGTGAATGATTAAAAAATGACACAGGGATTTTTTTAATGGACAATGACTTGATATACTATTTCTGTACATGTAAATTTTTCTGTATTTAGTTACAGAGGTATTAGAGATCCTTCAGAGGCTCCATGAATCCTGAGTCAAGTCCAGAATCCTTATTAAAGCTGCCAAGGTCAGCATCTTCTGGTGCTGAATGTTTCCCTAGCCTTAATCCCTGCCAGTCCCTGCATGATGTCATCACTATGGTCTCTCCCTCTCCCTTTTCCCTCTCTCTCTCTCTCCCTCTTTGTCTCTCCTTCTTTCTCTCTGTCTTCAGTGTTTGGTTCAAGTTTCTTTGTGTGCACACACGTGCATGGGTGTGTGTGTGTGTGTGTGTGTGTGTGTGTGTGTGTGTGTGTGTGTGTGTGTATGTGTGTGTGTGTATGTGATATGTGTCCATGTTTGGTTGGTTGTGTTCAGGTGAGTGAATGCATGTGGTGGGTGTACACTTGTGTTTTTATGCATATGGAAGCCAGAGGTTGGCATTGGGTATATTCTTTAATAAATTTCCACATTTTTATTGTTATTATTGTTGTTGTTTTCAGACATGGTTTCTCTGTGTAGCTTTGGAGCCTGTCCTGGCACTTGCTCTGTAGACCAGGCTGGCTCACTGATTGACTAAGATGGCTTGCCATTGAGTTCCAGAGATCTAGCCGTCTCCACATCCCAGCACTGACATTACACGAACACATCACTGTACCCAGCTTTTATGTGGATGCTGCACATTTGAACTTCAGTTCTCATGCTTGACAAACAAGCAGTTTACCAGCTGAGCAATTTCCCTCTGGCCCTGGTTCACACTTCTTTATCCTGCAGCATCCTTTCCCTGCCCAATTTCATGAACTCTTTCTTTCTGTTACTGTCACCTTTCTTTCCAAAGCCTCCTCTAGGCCCCAATTTGTCTTAGGCAAACTACATCTGTGCTCCCTTTGGCCTTAGTATATTTACTCACCATAATATACAAAAATTAACTTTGTATTTCTCATACAAGAAAGTACGCTCTGTTTCCATGGCTTAGTCCCAGACTGGTCACTTGGTGGGTACTAACTAATTAAAGATTGACATTGATGTTTAGATGAATGTATCAACCAGCTTAATTTTTTTGAGAGAGGGTCTCATGTAGCCCAAGATGACCTCTAACTTGATATGTAGCAAAGGCTAACCTTGAGTTCCTGATCCTTCTGCTTCAATCTCCTAAATGCTCTGATTATAAGTATGTACAGGCATGTGATACTATATCTAAACTTTTAGACCTTTAGTGTGCTCATGTATTTGGTAAACATTTGACTAACCTTGGAGATGATTCTTGGAAATCTTTATGACCAGAGCTACAGGAGATAGATGATCCCTATATGCCCTGAGACTTTACAGAGATCATTTTGATACAGAGACATGAGATGTCCACGAATAGCAGTAATTTAAAGTACAAAGGGCTCGGTAACATCAAGGAGATATAAATAAAGTACTGTGATTTTAGAGGAGAGAGCTTTCCCTGATTTCGTGTTGAGAAAACTAATGGGAAAAATAGGAAGTAGCATTTGCAATAAGGAATTAAGACAAGAATAAGCAAAGAAAAGAATCTCTCATGGATCGTGCAGTTTATTTGTGGCCAAAGAGAGTAAATGCTATGAAGTTGTAATGAGCAGTAGGAAGCAACTGGAGCTGTGTGAAGTAGCCCTGTTAGAGAAGCCCTTAAATACTAAGGTGATGAGTATGTATTTGTTTTTTCTCAGGTGCAAGAACCTTCAAAGTTTGGGGTAGTTTCTTTTAAAGCCTGGTGACATTAGCAGAGATTCTCTTATCTATGAATGAAATATGATCTTTCAAGGAAACCTTTATAGATAATTTCTGTAGTGAATAGTATAGAAAAACCCCATGTCCTTTAAGCACTTTGACCTTTTCACATTATACTTTTTTCATTGAAAACTTACATGAAATAACAGATCATATGACCAGTGCATTCTAAGAAATGAACATTGAAATTGACAAGGGAAAAAAAAAACACTACCAGGACAGAAATGCCTTATAAAAATGCAGAAACATATAAAATGTTGTTTGCTTAGGAACCATTTCCAAAACATTGTCTTTAGCTGTCTGGAACAGTATATGAATTGCACTGCTGGTAGTTATTGGTTTTGGGGTAGTTTTAGGTCATTCCAGTTAAATATAACTATATTCTTCTAACCTCATTTTGTCTACTTTCTCTAAACTGTATTCCAGTTTGTTTTATGGCATCTGGTTTATAGCCATATAATTCCAGGCCTTAAACACTGTAGGCCTACATTTTCATTGTTCTCTCTGTCTTCTGTACAGTGGATACAGTTTGTATCATAATAGCAGTATAGAGCAAGAAGAATGTTGGATGAACTAGGATTAACTTATTTTGAGTCCTGGTTATACTGTTCACTAGCTTAACGGCCTTTGGCAGTTGTATGACCTCTCCTAAGATTTTGTTCTTTTATCTCTAAGATGGAAATAGTGGTTTTTGTCCTGTGTTTCTGAAGGGTCTGTGTCCAGGGTTACATGCAAGTATTCTAAAAACCATCAATGGCTTTACCAAGAGTTGGGCTGCACTGGCTAGTTTTACACTCTATAATACAATCCCATCTTACCTCTCTTATCTCAAATTTCAATATTGTCCAGGACCTACCTCCTCTCCAATGCATATATACATAGTGTTCTACTCATCTGAAGTCTTTTTTTCTCTTATCTCTGCTAAATTCAAGCAAAAATTTAAACATTAGTTCAAATTTTATCCTCCAATACCCATTGATTTCCCTTTTGTTGAATTTTGACAACATCTAGCGATTGTCAGTACTTGCCTTATGAATTGCCTTTTATCCTTATCTCTTTCTTTCACATAAGGCTCACATTAAATCTTTCTACGATCCTTAGCTGGTTCACTTGGTGAATATTTATGAGACTGCTTTCTGTTTTCTCTGTATTCCTCATAGTACCAAGTTCAGAATGCCATAAATAACTATTAGTTCATTTACTTCAAAATTCACATAGAGACTTTCTTAAGAGACACGTGAATGCATCTCTTTCCAGGGCTTGGAGTCCTCCTACTGTCAGCTCACTCTACCCCTACTTCCTACAGAACCACAGAAGAGCCCTTAGAATATAACTGCTTACGATCTCTTCCTGAGATGATGGAAATATTTCATGTCCATGCTGCCCTGCACAGTGGTTATTCGTTGTGCTTCTTGGGTGACTGAATGTAGCTTAGTGCTATGAAGAGCTGAGTTTTAATTTGGTGCTGAAGCTTGAACTCAGAGCCTTACCCGCTAAGCATACTATGCTCCAAACCTCTTGATTTTTTAAATTCATTTTCATTTTGAAAAGCATATGTAGCTAGTAGCTACTGTCTTGGACAAGTGGCTTTCTAACCCTTTCTAACCTGAATCATCACACCATGAAATATATATTTGGAGGCTGTCCAGGAACTAGTTCTTGTAGACCAAGCTGGTCTCGAACTCACAGAGGTCCACCTGACTCTGTCTCCTGAGTGCAGGGATTAAAGGTGTACGCCACCACCACCCAGCTTACGTTTTATATTGTAGTCTAGTTTATATAAATGTAATCAGCTGATTGATTCCCTCTGTGATATTCAATTTCACTTCTTGTTTGTGTGTGGGGGGGCATGTATGTCATATGTTTGTGTGTGTATGTGCATATAGAGGTAAAGAGGATGTTTAGTGGCTCCCTCTATTGCCGTCTGCCTTATTCTCTTGAGACAGGGTCTTTCATTTAACTTGAACTTTATTCTTTTGGCTAGGCTGGCTGGCCAGTGAGCTCCTGGGATTTGCCTATCTCTCCACAATGCACCCCCACCTACCATAGCCCAACACTGAGATTGCAGACAAGCAAGACCATGCCTTGCTTTATTTCTTGTTGTTATGAGTGCTAGAGACACAAATTTTATTGCTTTTACCCACTGAGCTACTTCTCCAACTCTCAATTTTGTTTATTTATCTTTTAAGTGGAAAACAGGAAAAGGAGATTTATTCAATGTGGCCACACTGGGAAGAGGGAAAAAGACATTCAACAAACACACAAGTCTGTCTTTGGGAACCTGAACATGAGATCAAAATTTAAATTGAGGTCCAAGGATCTAAGTAGTCCTTGTCAGGGAATGGCCATGTTCACTGACTACAGCACACTATGTAGATTTCATGGCCCTTGATGAATTATGGCCTGAGGTTTTAAAAAATACATCATAGATTTTAAAGTAGAATCTGAGGTCCAAAGAAGTAAAGTTGGTCCTCCAAGGTCACAGGTTAAGCTAAATGACAGAGTGAGGCTGGTACTAGCCTAGAACCATTTCCAACAGAGCTTTCTTCTCTTTACCATGCCAGGTATGGAAAATCACAGAGAATCAGAGATGAGAATCAGGAAACCTATTAACATGCTATGTGACTGGATAGTGTCAGTTTCATGGTTTCTGCATGAGTCATGAGCTCGGTATTGGAGGGTTACTGCTGCCTTAGTGTAGTTTGACTTCTATGGTCCAGTGTCACTCGTATAATAGTGTGGAGGGAGGATACTTTTAACCCATTCCATGTGACAGTGACTTCGTGGCTGGATTAAGGGCAAGAAAGCATTAAGAATCAAGGTCTCACCTCCATGGTAGAAGAGGGGCCTCAAGTCTTACATCATATGGCCACTAAATATTTTTCTGCATCCATGTATCCAGTGTGCTGCCCTTTTATCAGCAAAGACGGTTGGTGGTATGGTCAGAGCAACACTCGCCATTGCTCAGTTTAAAAATTCCTAAGTTCTTGATTGTTAGAAGAATCAGGCACAGGGAAGGAAATGAGTGAAGAGGGGACTGGACTTGTGCCGAGGTCAGCAGAGACTGGGAGAGACCAGAGCAATAAATAAACCGAAGCAGAAGGAAATGAAGGCGCATTCTACAGTGTGCCAGACTTTTGGTGTTCTGGATTTTTCTTCTGACTTCTAGGCCTTTTTAATTAACCTCCCATCTACTGTGCTTCTTTTGAAAATTCCTTTGTAGGTGGGCTTCTCCTTTTCTTTTTAAATCTGGCACCCATGCCTACAAGTCACCACTGTTCTGGTTTTTCCAAGCTTATTGGCCACCCACCCACCACTATAGTTTTCTGTCAACATCTCATCACCCACACTTGAAAACTACAAGTTATGTTTTAGTCTCTCAATTTCACCTACTCCACCCTACACTGAGTTGCTTGCCAAGTCCATTCAGTGTTTCCTCAACCAGGAAGTTCCTCCCTTCCCCATTACAGCTTCTATCTTATTGCCATTGTTGCGAGTGTGCTATATGAGAAACAGATGCATGTGTTTATGTCTTTCAACAAAATCAGAATTTAGTGAACAACAAATTCCTAAGTTATACTGGTAGCCTGCTGGCTACAGTTTGCCAAGTAGCCCTGGTTTTATTACAGTCTTCATTACTAATATTAAATCTCATCATACATTTACAATAAGCAGTGATTCTATTTTTATGTATGAAGGTTATAGAATAGCTACAGAAGGGTTGAAAAGGCTGTCACAGAGTTCAAAGGGTTCAAAAAGGCCTCACTAGAGACCGGTAGAGAGAGATTCAGGGCAGAATCAAAGAGCATCCTTTCAAGTGGTCAGGTCTGGTACCCTGTTGGAGAGCTGCTAAAGCTGAGTTGTAGGGCTGCCGGGTTGAGCTGCCGGGGTTGCAGCTGGACTGAGTGGAACCTGTAGAGGCAAGGTCTAGGGCCAGGTCTAGATGGACTAACAGACTTATGGAGAACAATTTGAGTAGCTGTAAGGACCAAGCTGAGCTGAAGCCCTGGGGACAGTCACGCATACCTGCTAGTCCCCTGACAAACATACCAGATAATTAGATGGTCTGTGTTAGTAGGGATTGTTGTCATTGTAGTGCAAGTTGTCCTTCAGGGTCTAGGTGCAGGTGTTGTACCTGTTCCCTGTCTGGTGAGTTTGGTAAGTTCTTGGGCCTGTTTTTTCTGATATGCTTTTAATATGCCCATGTGATCATATAGCCCCAGCTTACCAGTTTTTGTAAGTGCTACATTTGTACTTCTTAAATTTGAAATGGTCTGTTTACACTCTAGTTGGGCTTGTGTCCTTTCTTTTGGTCACCTTCTACCCTATTCTCCTTAATATGTTCTACATTCTGCTATTATCTGATTCCAGAACCATCTTCCCTTGTAGATTAAAAACCTTTGAAGGACTAATACTGTATTTCACTGATTGTTTTTTCTTTATGCCAAACACATAGTAGGTACCCTATGAAGTTTATGGAATGAACTATGGATGAATGAACTATTCAGGTGTGTGTGTTTTCTCCTGTGAGTGTTTTGATTTTGAAGATGTGACCTACCAGTATGTTAAATATGCATGTATTCAGTATGTTAAATAAGCATTATTGCTGAGGAGGCTGATTTGGAACCAGCAGTCCTTGCTTGTATTTAGAAAGGGGAACCTACAAGGAGTTAACCTCTATCACAAATTCATGCTGGCCCTGAGATTCTGTGGCCTTCTAACTCCACCTTGGAAAGCTTGTGGCATTTCTTTCTTTAGCACAAGGTTCACAGTATCTTGGAGTCTTGTTTTGTAAGTGTCTTTGTTAAACTGTAGCAAAAGCATCTTGTTTTTTCAAGGCAATCTTCTTTTTTCATTTACTTGCAATTTTCCAGAACAACCCTGAGAAAATACAGTCATTCCCTGAATAAAGTATACATCAGCAAAAATGGCAGAGCCAGGGCCTCTGAAAATTCTCTCCTTAATGGCAATGGAAAAAACAAAAACCAAAAACCAACCAAACAAAAAACATTTTAAAAAACCAGGCAGCACATGTCAGTGTCCATTTATTCAGAATGCTGGAAATGAAAAGATTTGCACCAATTCAGGGGCCATAGAGCCAAGAAAACCAGTAACGTGTTGGGAAGAAGAGTTTTGTGGTAGTTTTTCTTGTCTGGCCCCATCTTTGGCCTTGTACTTTGTAGCTAGAATATCCTTGAAAATCAGCAGCTTGCAGTCACAGAAACTCTAGCTGTTCAGCAGCCACTATGACCCCTCTGCAGTTTCAGTTCTAAAGAACTATCCCATGTCCTCTGTCTAGTCATTACTTGGAAAGCCCCACTTGTAAGTCTTATTTACTTGACCTCGACTCTGGGTTGCAGAAAGCCTTCTACCCAGGGTGTTGTTTTATAAACCATTAGATACAATTAACTTCTCAGTTGCTGGAAAGAGTAGATAACCTTTCCAGCTAACTAAACAGAATGCTTCCAAGGAGAAACAGAGGTCTAAGCTTGAGATAGTTCTGAGAATCTCAAAAACACATGTATACACAGGGCTGTTGCATTTCCAAGGCTGTGTGCATGCATATTCAGGACACATTTGTATAGGCTGTAAATTCTCATTCTGTAGCTTTACACAAGCAGAAAAGGGAAGATAGTGAGATCTCCTGGCTGGGTTGGTGGTGAAGACATGCCCTAACGTATGTATAGATCTCCTTGGTCAAGGATGGGAGGCATTTTGGTTACCGGAGTTAAAGGAAATCATGGCTTAATCATTAAGCTAATCTGGTAGAGACGTCATTACAATAATTACAATAACAGGGTGGAGTTTATTTTTCCTTAGGCGTAGTAGCAGTTAATTTTGGTCAACCAAACAGCATAAGTGTATCCTCTCCTTTAAATAGCCTGAAAGAACAGGGCTTTATAAGCTTGGTGTCTTGTTTGTTAAACATGAAGGCCTAGCCAAATGGAATTTGTGGCATGAGAAGAGCTGGTAGTCCCAAGTAATTGTGTTAGAAATGAGATTTTTTTTCCTCAGTACCTCAAGCTTTCTCAGGTGGTTTTGTCTTCTGAGTTTTGGTGTTGGTCCTAGTTTTCCTTTCCCAGGCGCACTTATAGATAGAGACCCAGGGCCATTCATGCCATTTATGCTAAACTCATTTTCTGTTTGTTCTATATGTGCAGCCTTGACTCAAGACTTCCTGAGGACAGAGGCACTGCATTCCGAGAGTCTGTCTTATAAGAGGAGAAAGGATTCAAATAGAAGCTATAATGACCTTCTTGCAGGCCTAGCACAACTTGAGAATGGGTGAAGAGCCAGAGTCAAATTCTTTGGCTACCATTTTATTCAGAGCCATCCTAAATGAAGCAGGGCAGTTGTCACAGACTTTAAAGGGCTGTACTAAACTGACCAGATAGCTGGCCGATGACTCACAGTGGCAGAGTTGGCAATAGAGAAATCATTTCCCTCAGGCCATACCAAAAACAGATCGAAGGTTTCTCTGCATGCATGCTGTACATTGATACATTGTCACCTGTCCTCACTCTTACAAGTATGCCTGAGAGGTCGTCATTTTCCCATGCTCCTCTCAAGCTACTTTAAAAAAATCATCTTTTCTTTCTGTAGAAGAGCACTGGGTATTCGTTTCCACCTGGTTTCTCCTGCCTGTGAGGGTTGGGTGGAGATGTACACCATGTGACTTACCCTGCCTCTGTCACCCACCACCCCCTGGGAAGGGCTTGACCTGAATGATCATTTTTAGCCTGGTATTTCCTGTGTGTGGGCCAGGGCCTGAGGCCAAAGGCAGAGAGGTTAAGAGGGCACAGGTTCTCTGGCAGGGTGTTCTCTGGGGAATGAGATAGCGTCTCAGGGCTAACTTCTTTAAAACTTCTTTAGGTTTGAAACACTGCAGTGACCGTAATCTTAGTAACGAAAACAAACCAAGAAGAAAGGCTACTTACATTCCTGAAAGATGAGAATTCTGTAATATGTTTCAAGAAAGTCTACTGAGCCGTGTTTCTGAACGTGTTTCCATGGATTGTGACTTCATCCCCCGACAAAATCGTTTGAGTAGAGACACCTGCCTCCATTCTTGGCAAGGTCTCCTTTACAGTTAAGAGCTTTTATTTCTATGAAGACCACACAGTTCGGATTTAGAAAACAAAATACAAACAATCTGGCTTTTCAAGTGACTTAAACATATCCCACAATGCCGCTTACACTTGAAAATACACCCATGGGAAGCTTAGGGACTGCTTTGGGAGGGCCCTTGTTGCTACTCATAGCTGAACAAAAGGGTCCCTATTCTCTCTTAGCTTCCTTTTGGAGAGGGGCTAGGGAGCTTTGAGATGGGATGTACTGGATGCTTTTGTTTTGAACTCACAGTGCATTTTCTCATGCAAATAGAATCATAAATTGTGAAATAGAGCTATCAATTAATTTTTTCCAGTTAGAGATTTAAACAGATTTTGACACGCTGGCTTAGAAACCTGTTTACTACCCATATGATTATTATTGCCTCAGAAGAAGGTTACTTAGAAACAATTTGGAGGCAGGACCTCTACACAAGTCAGTCTTGAATCTTTTAGCAGACCTGTCTGCCCCACCCCTAGAAGTGAATGTGAATTTGAATACCTCTCAGATCATAGAGATGTAAGTTCTGAGAGCAGAGCCTGAGAACTAATGGGATTTACCTTGATTTCACATGGTTGCTTTATCTTAAGAGATAACTATAGATGCATGTAACAGGAAAACTGGCTTTTTGCTACTCACATTTACCACTCAGCACCTCTGAAAGCATATGTGTCTAGAGGGGGTGGGTTTTCAACATACCAGTTCCTTAGCAAACACCAACTGTGTCTCCGAGGATTTCATTAATTTTACAGTGTCCGTCCACCTGGGGTTAGGGTACGATCCTCCAGGTTAAGATTTTTAGTCTCACAAGATTGCCCATACTGGAGATACCACTTGTGACCTCTTCTTTCTACTAACTGGCTATAAAGTGAAGTTCCTATGACCACTGTCCCGCATCCCTCCCCACTTGTGGCTTAACCATTTGCAAGGATTGCTCACAGAGCTCAGGGAAGTGCTCTCTGACATTTACTCATTTATTATAAAATAAAATCCCGAAACATTGCAAGGGATGCAGATAAACAGCCAAACAAAAAATGCCTATGGGAAGTGGGAGAGGCAAGAAGCCTCAATTTCCTCTGCAGGCACGACTATGTGTTTACCACACCCAGAACTGCAGAAACCTCGGCTTAGGAATTTTTTATGGAAGCTTCATCATGTAGGCATGAGCTATTTTTGACTCAATCTCTAGCCTCTCTCCCCTTCCTGCAGGGCGGGGGTTGGAATGAAGCTTCCAGGCTTTTAATTACTGCTTAGCCTTGCAGGTGACTAGACCCGTCAGAGAGCTCACCAAGAATGGCCTTACTGGAACTGAAGACACTCTTATCACTCATGAAATCCCAAGAGATTAGGAACTCTGTGTCTGGAACTAGGGATGAAGATCAAATACTGGAACAAAAAAAAGAGAAAAGGAAAAAGAAAAGAAGAAAGAAAGAAAGAAAGAAAGAAAGAAAGAAAGAAAGAAAGAGATGAATCTGACATCCTAGTGCTCAGGAAATGACAGGGATTTTCAGAGCTGTGTGCCAGAAAACGGGGATGGGCAGCAAATACATAATTCTTTTTATATCACAACATCACAATAGTGAATCTCAAGAACAAATTCTATTTATGATTAGCCTCAAGAGCCTTCTTTGTAGGAGCCATATGTGGGGAAGATGGAAAATAAAAGCACTGTAAAAATATCAACTCTTAGCCAGGCATTGGTGGCGCACACCTTTAATCCCAGCACTCGGGAGGCAGAGGCAGGTGGATCTCTGTGAGTTTGAGACCAGCCTGGTCTACGAGAGCTAGTTCCAGGACAGCCTTCAAAGCCACAGAGAAACCCTGTCTCGAAAACACCAAAAAAAAAAAAAAAATCAAATCTTGTAGCTACAATGTTATCATCCTGACAATTGTACACTCTCCAGGCTTGTCCCAGCCTCCTCCAAGGCCTTGGCTGCTAGCAACCTGACCACATACACTTCTTAGCATTACCTGTGAACAGACAGGAGCTAAGTACACGAGCTTTGCTGTCTTACTTTGGCCTACTTTTTGCGGGGAGAATCTAGATAAGTGGATGTTTATGAAAGAGGTCTGTGAAAGGAAAGAGTTTTAAATTAATTCTGGGCATGTAGCTTTTCAGACATCATTTTAAATGGAACCATGAAAAGTAGTTCAAAAGAAATATGAAGGGCTAGGGAGGTGGCTCAGTAAAGTGCTTGTTGCATACCCACTTATTTAAATATTGAAATCTTCCTTTCGAGTCAAGCTGATGACCTACTTTCAGGGCAAAGGTAGAAATCAGAAAATCACAGTATGTTTACTCTCCTTCATTTTCCTTTAGTTATGTCCAAGTATGAGAACCAGATTACTATTTTCACTGACTACCTAGAAGAATTCCCGGATACAGATGAGCTGGTATGGATCTTGGGGAAGCAGCATCTTCTTAGAACAGGTAAGCTTGGCAGCACTGGTCATGGAGGCCCCAGTTGAATTGGGTGCCTGAGATTAAGGGCTTCTCATTTTCCTTCTTGGGTTGACAAAACTTTGTCTTGATAAGGGCTAACATTACTTTAAGACAGATTATCTTGCTTGTTGCACAGTTCCTTACAAGGCCCTGAGAGGCCTTGGCCAGGCATGTACATGATACAGGATTTTTTTTAAATTTATGCATGTTTTGCAAAAGTAATATATTTTTATTCTTTTCTGTAAAGAAGTCTTGCTCCCATTCCAGAAGACTTGGGATTCAAAAAAAACATCATTCATAGTATTACTAACCAATATCTAGTCTTTGGGCTGTATATTTCTTACACTTATCATGTCTTTGTGCTTCTAGACAAAACACCCAGGGACTTCTCCGTAAGCTATGACTTTCAGAAACAATAGCAGATACAAGAAGTCTTCTGTTTCAAATCGTCTTGTAGTGACTGCACTGTCCTAGCTGATTTTGGTTTTGTATAGAACTTGTAGTTACTTGCAGTAGATGGAAAGGAGGCTCAAATTTTCCCATTTACCACAGCATTCTTAAAGAGTAGAAAAGACCTGCTGCTCTAAAACCTCTAAGGACTCCACATGTGCATCAAGCCTGAACAGGGAATGAGGCACCTCTGGGATGTGTTACTGCCCAAGAAGAGATCTACAGAATCTCTTAACATAGAGTAAGGGATAGGAGGAAGCTGATCACAGGGCAGGAGGAGTAGTTAGGCCTTTCTGTATTTTATTGGAGAATTGTGAACAGTGGACAGATCATGAAGCTAGCTATTAGGGAGACTGTTTAACACTGACCCACTGGTTCTCAACCTGTGGGTTGTGACCCTTTTGTAGGACAAATGATCTTTTCACAGGGGTCACATATCAGATATCCTGAATATCAGATATTTATATTATGATTCATAACTAGAAAAATTACAGTTATGAAGTAGCAATGAAATGGTTTTATAGGTGGGGATCACCACAACATGAGGAACTGTATTAAAGGTTCATAGCATTAGGAAGGCTGAGACTCACTGCACCCATTAGGGAGACTTTGTTTAATTCTAACACTGGAAAGGGGCTTTCTCTTTCTGAACGTTGTCTTCCTTCTCCAGAACTTGCAGGGTTGAGGAGGACTTTTTCTATTCTACTTTTCAAATAACAGGAAAATCTAAGGCGCCACATATGCCCATATTCATGTACTAAGTTTGCAAATGTCTTCCCTCCCCTCTTTTTTTGAGAAGGTGTTTTACTCTATAGTTCAAGCTTACCTGGAACGCTAGATCTCACTAGGCATTGGACACTATGTCTAGCTGGGAAATGCCTTTCAAAATGAATTTTTGTTTGTTGAATTCCTCTAGCCATGCTGTAAGGTATAGAGCCTGAAGATGCAAGAGTGACCTATGTGAACATTTAAGGGGTCAGACATATTAACAAGTTTGGCATAAACTTACTGTATACTAGATATTAACTAAGTGCTTTATAAATTTCTATGTATGTATATTTATATTTTGACTTTATGCCAATTATCTTGTTGAATACTCACATCTCCTCAATGAAGTAGATATTGCTGCTCCTCATTTTACAGATGAGGGGAAAAAGAGCTCAGAAAAAATGAGTATTACATTTATATATACAGTAAGTAGCAGACCCAAGTTAAGTCCCACCCCTGCTACAAGGTTTCAGTATGTAGCCCAGGCTGGCGTTGATTTTTCAATTCTTCTGCCTTGGGCTCTTGAGTACTAGGATTATAAGAATGTGCTATCACACTCTTGGGCTGGGGCTGCAGCTCAGTTGGTAGAATACCTAGCATGGGCCAAGTGTTGGATTTAACCCCCCAGGAACCCATAAATTGGGACTGATGGCCATGCCTGTTAGCTCAGCACTAGAAAGATAGAGACAGAAGAATCTGAAATTTAACATCATCCTTAGCAATCTTGAAGCCATTTTAGGGAACATGAGACCCTCTTGGGGGTGGTGCTTAAAAAGACAAGAAAAGAGAACTCTTTCTTCTTTCAAAGTTTATTTATTCAGTTTATATGGCTGTGTATTTTGCTTACATTCATGTCTGTACACCAGGAGGCCAGAAGGTGGCATTAGGTGCCCTGGAATACAGATGGTTATAAGCTACCATGTGGGTGCTGGAAATTGAACCCAGGTCCCCTGGAAGAGAAGACAGTGCTCATAACCACTGAGCCATTTTTCAAGGCCTAAGAACTTTTACTCTTACACATCTCCCAAAATGGGGTCTAGGCACTGGGGACAACAAAATAAAAGAAAATACATACAGCTCTATTGATTTGCTCAAAGAGATGGAATTAGAAACTATCGATAAAGGTTTAATTTCCTTTTGCTTTTGAAAACACAATGACTAGAGATTCTATACTGAATACACATGAGGAGAGAGATGACTGGAGAAGACCAAACCATATCCAAGTATGGAGGGAAATGAAGAAGCCATAATTGTAGTGATTAAAAGGAGTTTGCATCATAGAATTCAAAAAAATGCTTTGAAAAGTTATGTAAGATATTTATGATATTATACATTCACTTACATGAAAATAGGACACTAGGTACCATGGATAAAGTTCTTCCACAGTTAGCAGGAGCATTCATTTTTAGTTAAATGTATGTGCTTACACCCCTGCTGCACATTAATCTCCTCCACACATAGGAACTCCTAGTTTTAGATAATAGATGATGGGAACCAATACTATCTTCATTCAGGCTGGAGATGATTGTCTTGTCTTAGTGAATTATTTAAGATACTTTCTTTTCCTATTTCTTGGTATTTGGGCATGACTGCCATGATAATACCTGTCGGGATCCTGAAAATCATTGAGGAGACAGGATGTATCTAATATCATTAGAAGAACCTGTAGAGTAGCTCTGGTGAAAATGAAGGTAAAGAGAAGTTCTGGAATTATTAGGCTCAAATAAGATTAAGTTTCCTGTGAATTTCCCTAGTTCTGTAACAGTCAATTTGATTGGCTATCTGAAAATAAGCTTGCTACTGGCATAGAAGTCAAATGTAGGCATCTTTTTTTAGATGGGATATGGCGATTTAATTTTAATTTCACATTTAATTACAGAAAAATCTAAGCTGTTGTCTGATATAAGTGCTCGTCTATGGTTTACATACAGAAGGAAATTTTCACCGATTGGTAGGTATATTATTTGTTGTGCTGTGCTTTCTTCCTTGTAGATAGCTTGCCTGAGGTTATCAATGACATCACAGAAACCTCAGAATTAACAGCTCACTGTGGCAAAGAATTTGATTTAGGGGAGCAGGTAAGTTTAACATTTCATCCAAAAATGTCATTGTGGAAGTAGCCCATCACGTGTGGTTCTATGGTGTTGTAGCGTTAAACCAGTAGTAATTTTAACCCACCTTCAAGTGTTCATGCAACGGATGGTATTAAAAAATCAAATAAGCTTTAGTTGGGTAATATCTAGCTATCAAATAGCCTTTCACTGCTATATGGTACTATTTGACTATTAAAGGAAAGAAAATAATTCCTTCTATTATTTTCTCATGAAATGAAAGCATTTTGACATTCAGAGATAAATTAAGATAGATTTCTTTAGAATTTAGCCTAGTCTGTTCCCAGCTGCCATCTAGGTGAAAAGAAAAGGATAGTTGGATAAGTTAAGAGAATTTGCTCCATCTGAGAAGATTTGTAAAATGTTTCTGAGCAGTGTGGTCACTCCCTAGTGTCATGGAAAGATAAGAAAAGAGTCTGTAGGAGGCGGAAGTTACTTTCCTAAAAAGAAACTTGTCTGACCAAGGTTGGACCTAGTAATTGGAGTGAAATGAACCTTTATGTGATGGGCCAAAACTGAAGTCCACACAAACATTTTCTTTGCTTTTCAAGCAGTAGTAACAGAAAAGAATAATCTTTAGTATCCCAGTGTTCTAAACTGTTAGTGTTTGCCTGGGAAGAGACCTTTACAAAGCTGGGTAAGGTTTTAGTCAACTCTCATAGTGTTTGAAAAAAATTGATCTGTTTGTGTGTGGGCCTCACCCTACCCTTTCTGCACTAATCTAACCTTAATCCCAGCATTAGCCAGAGCCTGAGGGCTCTCCTTCCAGCTCAGAAATCGATTCCCTCCCCTTAGTCTTGATGTAGAAATGCTCCTTCAGTCTCTACAACAAAGGGGTTGGGATGAGGGAGAGTGACTTGGCCCACTTGTTTTACAAGAGTGATCACTTCTTCAAAACTAGACTTCTGAGATCATACCTCCATAATACTTTTCTACTTCTGAGTTGGAAAAGAAAATCAAGTTATCTGATTATGTTGGTCCTTTTGAATAGGACCCTAGTAGATCTCATCCTGGCCACATGTGTGAATTTTTACTTTACATCAAATCTTCTTAAAATGGAACCCATTGTCTTTGTATATTTTAAAGATGTAATACATTTCTAACTTATTAATAGCATTTTACATAAAACTATACTCACAATACCAAGCATTCTATGTAGGTTCTAGAGCTGTTAAATATTTTCTCATGTAATTTTTATAATGCCTACTTACTGGCAGAGTAAGTGCTATTATCCTCAATGTATGGATGAGACTTGGCTTGTATAATTAGGTGTTAGTTTTCTGCCTAATCTAGAGTTCTTTCATCTATTTTTTGTAAACTTCATTAGGTACATTTAGAATAGTCAAGGACCTTTTATATGTCTTTGATCATTTTGATGTCTACCCTTGTGGTAGTATTTGTGTTTTAGTCACGGCAATCTCCTTGTTGATAGTTACTCATGAAAGTCACTTACCAAAAAAGGGTATGCATGCTCTGAAGTCTTCAAGCAAGAAACCCAAGGGGCATGTTTAATTCATGTGTTTGTTGTTGACAGTAGAATGTTTCCATTGATTCTTCTTTGCCTTTACAAGTTCCACTCCCATATTCAACCCTGTATGAGCTCTAAGTACATTTATTGTCTCTCTTTTCATAGTTTATGTATATGTATGTGTGCTTGTAGTTTCAAATATGCTAATGATTGAGGAAAGATTAATTTTAGGGATACATTTTCATGCCCATCCATTTTGCCGACAGGGGGAACAGGCCCTTCATCTGATGCTGGCTGGGGATGTATGCTGCGCTGTGGACAGATGATGCTGGCCCAAGCCCTTATCTGTAGACACTTGGGAAGGGGTGAGTTCCATTTGCTCTACAAGTGGTTTCAAAGACATCTGCCACATCACTTGCTGCTGTGGTTTAAGAACATTCAGTAACAAGACTACAGATCCTAAATTGCTTTGTTATAGCTCAAGTGATGGGCTGACAAGTCAACCAAGCCCATCATGAGAATGAAATAGCTGATATTTCCTTATGACTCAAGAAGCAAGAGTTATTTTACAGGGACAGAATTAACCTGGGGTAGATGTGTCATTTAGCATTTCCATTTTTAATACTGTTGGAATTAGTCCTCAAAAATGTCAGATAATGTCAGATTTTAAAAAGCTATTGCCGGCCGGGCGTTGGTGGTGTACACCTTTAATCCCAGCACTCGGGAGGCAGAGGCAGGCAGAGCTCTGTGAGTTCGAGGCCAGCCTGGTCTACAGAGCAAGTGCCAGGACAGGCTCCAAAGCTACACAGAGAAACCCTGTCTCGAAAAAACAAACAAACAAACAAACAAACAAACAAACAAACAGAAAAGCTATTGCCCTAAAATGAGCATGGTGGTATATACCTTTAATCCCAGCACTCAGAAGGCAGAGGTAAGCAGATCTCTGTGAGTTTGAGGCCAGCCTGGTCTATCAGGGGATTACATGACAGCCAAAACTTCCTAGAAAGACCTTGCCTCAAAACACAAAACAAAACAAAACAAAAAACTGAGGCCATGGTGACTCACACTTAACTCCCATCACTCAGAAGGCTAAGGTAAGGGAACTGCTGTGAGTTTGAGGCTAGCCTTGCCTGCATACTAAATTTCCAACCAGCCTGGATTACAGAACGAGACCCTGTTTCGATAAACAAAACAAAACAAAATGAAAAAAATAACAAAGAAAACAGGAAGAAGGGTGTGGTGATCAGTCTGTTTCTTAACTCCTTTTAAAATACCCATCTAGCTCAGGATATAAGTGACCTAGAGGAAGTGCTTGATGAGGAAGCTAGTACTATTTTGGTTTTGGGTCACTGAGTATGTCCATTTGATAATGAAGAAATCCTTAAATTAGCTTCCTCAGGAGGTGGCTTCATTATTTAACAACTGTCTGTTCTTATTTTCTTTGGGACATACACATGCTTCTTCATGGACCTCTGTAGAATGATCTTGGATGGACACCAGTCCAGACATTCGAGTAAAAGTCAAATTTCCCATGCTGTCGAGCTGCTGAACTTGATGGTTGTCTGTGCTCACAGGTCCTGTGTCCGTTTTTGGAGAGGATCTGGAAGTGCTGGGGAAGGATGTAGAGCTTTTTGCCTTCCTGCCAGGATTTTGCCTGTTCTGTGTTTTGCTTTCTCTGTGTACTACCATCATTTCTAGGTTGTAGATGAGAAAACTGAGGTTTGTGGCAATGAGGTGATTTGTCCAGGCTCAAGCCGCATAGATGTGAGAATATAATGCTTATACTCTGATTCTGTGTCTAGCAGGTACTCTATGCATACTTCTTAATCTAGACTTATTATTGTTTTAAGGGATAAATCCACATTTTATTAGCATATATTAATTGTACAAAGTGGTGGGTTTTATTGTGACATTTCCACACATTGTATACATGTATATTTTGATCATATTTTTATTTCCCAGTTGCATCCTTGCTAGTTCTTTTTTTAATCATTTATGTACTTTGTGTGTGTGTGTGTGTGCATGGGTGTGCTCAAGTGTGTGTGCACTCTATACCACAGTGTGCTTGTGAGATCAGTTTTCTCTTTCAACCAGGAGGGTCCTGGAGACCAAATTCGGGTCACTGGACTTGGCAACAAGCACCTTTACCTGCTGAGCTGTCTTGCTGCCCTTTTTAATTCATTAAAAAACCCCCAAAACTTGAAGGTGATTTTTCTGAAAGTGAGTTCTTAAAGTAGGGGCCATCCTGGAAAATCCCCACAGCCAGAAGTCCCAGTTGTATCAGCATAACATCAAGTAGCAGGAAGGATTTGGATAAATCTTGTAGTTAAAAGGAATTAGGAGAGGCAATTTTGTAAGGTCTTTCTTTCTTTCTTTCTTTTTTTTTTTTTTTCGAGACAGTGTTTCTCTGTGTAGCTTTGGAGCCTATCCCTCTGGAGACCAGGCTGGCCTCAAACTCACAGAGTTCCACCTGCCTCTGCCTCCTGAGTGCTGTGATTAAAGGTGTGTGCCACCAACGCCTGGCTTTTTGTATTATTTCTTATTCAGTAATTTTAAAATTAAGATGAAAAACTGGGCCGTGGTGGAGCACACCTTTACTTCCAGCACTTAGGAAGCAGAGGCAGGTGGATCTCTTGTGATTTTGAGGCCAGCCTGGTCTACAGAGCCAGTTCCTGGACAACCTTCAAAGCAATACAGAGAAATGCTGTCTTGAAAAAACCAAAAAAATAAAATAAGATGAAGTATTTATGTGGTGGTCATCAGAACATATTTGGTGGTCCTTAGCAGCCAGTTAATCAAAATTTTCCCAGAACCAGATTGTTCAGTAGCTGTTGAAATAAGTTGACTGTGGTTGTTCACCCTATGGATATGATAGAGCTGAAACTTGACTTTGGTTTCATAGACACTAGGAGCAATGGGGAACTGAGGGATCCAGAGATGATGGCCTGTAGACTCAGGTACATTTCCAAAGTCTTTATTCAGACTCTTTTGAGACCCTCCAGAGAGAAATTTGTGTCATGGATGTAAACTTAGCCCCCCCAATCTGTCCCTTTAGAGAGAATTCCTAGAGCTGAGAGGAGAATGTGTCCTATCCCTATGGGTTGTTGTGTAGCCTTTTGCAGATCTCTTCAGTAGGTTCTATGTAGCCCTGTAGCATTTGGCAGCTCTGTCTGTTTAAGGCACAGATGAGATCCTCTGAATTGTGATGATTTGCATTTTGGTCTTGAGGAGACTATAAACACCTGATAGCAGATAGTTTTGTTTTTCCAAAGCTGGTTCTGAATTTTTCTTAAGATGGTGGGAAAGTTAGGGGTAGTGGCTTATACCTATAATCCTAGCACTTAGGAGGCCGAGGCAGGAAGATCACTACAAATTTGAGGCCAGCCTGATCTACACAGTAAATTCCAGACCATCCAGGGCTATATGATGAAACCTGCGTCCAAAGCAAAGAAAAAATAGTGTTATAAAAATGGCACCAGAGCCTCACCCTCCAGGGGGGAGCAGAAAGGATATGTGATAAGTAGGGTTTTAGTTGTGGTGGGTGGTAGGGGAGGACGGGAGGGAGAAGGAACTGGGATTGACAGGTAAAACAGTCTTGTTTCTAATTCAAATAAAAAAAATCTGAACAAAAAAGAAAAAAAATGGGGCCATAGTCATAGTTTAGTGGAAGAGTGCTTGTCATATACAAGCCCAGGCTTCCATACCCAGTACTGGAAAAAAGTTGGTGTAAAAAAATGTTAGAGTGTATTTTTTGAGATATGTTATTATTATGCAGCACACGAATGCCTAGAACTGATCCTGTAACCCAATTGGCATCAAATTCATTCATGATCCTCCTGCCTCTATCCCCATCCCAGATTATTTATTTCATAGTCGTATGTCACCATGCCTGGATATTTACATGTACACAGGTGTGTGTGTGTGTGTGTGTGTGTGTGTGTGTGTGTGTGTGTGTGTGCCCATGCACGCACATATATACATGTATGGAGGGAGGACAGAGGTTAATATGTCTTCCTTAAACCTCTTTCCACATTATTTTTTGAGACAGGGTCTCTCATTGAACACAGAGCTTCCTGATTTGGCTAGACTGGCTGGCCATCAAGCCTCTGTCTCCCAGCACTGGATTGTAGGTGCACACTACTACTGCATTGAGCTTTTTTCATGGGTGCTGGGTTTTTAACTATGGTCCTCATGCTGGCAAGCACTTTACCAATTGGATCATCTCCCACCTGTTTTTTGCTTGTTTGGATGCTTGGTTGGTTTTGTCATTGTTTTGTTGAAAGAAAGGTCTCACTGTATATAGCTTAGTCTAATCTTGAACTCACAATATAGTCTAGGCTGGCCATGATATTGAAATTTTCCTGCCTCAGTCTCCTGAATACCAATATTACAGTATTTTTTCTTTCCCTTCTCAGTATACAACTTTCATTTTCTTTCTTTCTTTCTTTCTTTCTTTCTTTCTTTCTTTCTTTCTTTCTTCCTTCCTTCCTTCCTTCCTTCCTTCCTTCCTTTCTCTCTCTCTCTCTCTCTCTCTCTCTCTCTCTCTCTCTCTCTCTCTCTCCTCTTTCCCTCTCTCTCTCTCTCTCTCTCTCTCTCTCTCTCTCTCTCTCTTTCTTCTTTTTTTGTTGTTTGAGACAGGGTTTCTCTGTGTAACAGCCCTGGGTGACCTGGAACTCTCTCTGTAGACCAGGCCTTGAACTCACAGAGATCTACTCACCTCTGCCTCCCCAGTGCTGGGACTAAAGGCATGTGCCACCAGCGCCTGGTACAATTTTCAAAAGCAGTTCCTCGGCAGTGAATTATGTATATTATTTCCATATAAACTTTTGTATGTGAGAATAGTACTTCCCCTCATGAGACCCTTCACCAGAATGCAAGGACAAAAGCCATTGCTGTTTGTATGGAGATGAGGCACTATGGTGTCTGGGTTATATCCTTGCAGTGTAGCTGCCAGGAAATACCTTTGTGACACTTGTTATGTAATTGTTAGCCAGCTCCAGCTTGGGGCATGCTAATTCTCTGTTCAAGTTCATCCTCAGCTTTTAACTTTCCCACGCATGCTAGACAAGTAATCTACCATGCAGCTACATTCCCCAGCCCTGGAGTTTTCTTTATACCAACCGAATCCTTAGAAGTTGTCAGTTTTGCAGCATCTGCTATATAAATGAAAAATATTTAGAAACACACCAACTTCACCATTCTTACCTTCTAAATATAGCTCTCTTGTTTTCCTTTTAATTTATTGCCTGGTAATAAGCAGTAAAAGCTGATTTAAACCTTTTTTTTATTCCCCCTCCTCCACAAAAGATTGGAACTGGGAGAAACAAAAAGAACAACCCAAAGAATACCAAAGGATACTGCAGTGTTTCCTAGATAGAAAAGACTGTTGTTATTCAATCCATCAAATGGGTAAGATCATCAAATTTGTAGTTTCAAATTAATACCTAAACTTTTCCCTTCCTCTGCCTGATATGTGGCTTCACTAAGTAGTCTGTCTGCTTTTTTCATGCCCCCCCCAAAATCAGGAGTCTGTGGCTCATGGAAGGTATTTTGCTAACATATTAATTTTTCCACATGAAACAGCACAAATGGGTGTAGGAGAAGGGAAATCAATTGGCGAATGGTTTGGACCAAATACAGTTGCACAGGTGTTAAAGTAAGTAAAAGTCTGGTATCTGCTTATTCTACTTGCTCTTATGCTTCCATCCCCAGCCAACTAAACATCCCATTAGTTTAAGTATGCTAGCAATCCCACCCTTCCTGCTAAGCCATCAGACATCTCTACCATTTTGTTCAGATACTTCTTGATGTGGATAAGTGTAGACCTCTGTCTTGGTATATCAGAACTGTAGTCACGGGTATCAATACATGTGGCTATACTCCAGGACTCATTCTGTTTCTCACCCTACAGATGGATGTTCATGTGCCAGGGAATCATCGAACTGAGGGTCTTTTGAAGTTAAAAGGTTCATACTAAGTGGCAGAGGCTTAACTTCCTTAGGCAAGAAATAGACTTCCATCCTGTATGTAATAAAGACTTCATTAATGGGCCAGGGAGATGGCTCAGTGGGTAAAGGTGCTTGCTGCCAATCCAGATGACTTAAGTTCACATGGAAACAACATAATGGAAGGAGAGAATCAAGCCATACAAGTTGTCCTCTGACCTCCACACATGCACCCTAGCATGTACCTCTTCATAAATAAAATGGGGTTTTTAACCCTCACTAATTCATTTAGCATTTACTGGGTGCATTTACTGTGTTAAGTACTGGGTATACAAAGATATACAAACATTTTTATGCTTTTCCTCTATCTCTCCACCTGTGGCTATTCTTGTCTTCCCCTGATATCCTGACCCCCAAGACTCTTTTTCCTCTTTTATGTCCCATGTGTCCTCGCCTCAAGGAACTCACTTCCTACTGGAGGATACAAATCCCGATGGAGTCTTGGAATTACTTTGTCATCTGTTAGATTTAAGGTGATACTTTCATGATTGCCATCCTATATTCCACAATTTGTCTTCTACCACAGAAGATAAATAAGGTAGAAGGATCATGTACTGAGTGCCATCAGTACCTACAGGCCATCTTCTCTCTTGTAGCTCTCTCCTTCCTGAAAATCTGCCAGTGGATGAAAACTCCCTGTAGGCAGACTGTATTTGTCTTGTTCATTCTGTAGCAGTAGCCCATAAACCTGCCCACTACATATAAGTGCCCGGTAAATGCTCAATGAATAAATGAAATTGGCAGCCAGAACCTGGGGCTAGATGTAGGGATCAGAAGATGGAGATCATTAGGCTTCCTTTGGTATTTTGTATTTCAATTCGTGGCTATTATGGCTCCATATACAGTAGAGAAGGGACTTTGTTTCAACAGTTAACCAGTCGTCAGTGAATAGCATGCTTGGCGCTGAGCATATGAGGTGAGTAGTCTGGATTTCCTGGGGACCCAGGAACACTTGTATGTTGGCTTTATTCCCTACTACCAGTGCAACTTCACTGAGGCCACTTTCTTGCTTTGTACCTTCTGGGAATCATTTTCTCTGCTGAGTGAGGAACTGGCAATATTCTAGATGTGCAGAGGGGACAAATCCAGAAAAGAATGTATAAAATATTAGACTCACTAAGCTGAGCCCCAAATCTGGTTTCAAATAGGATTTCTTTCTTTCTTCCATGTTTTGTATTTTGAGGTTTTTAACAATAAACAAATGGAAGATCATTCTTTTTTATTTATTTTTAAAATAAGCATATTGTGTTAGATATCATTATGACATTTGCAATCAAACATTTTTATGCTTTTCCTCTATCTCTCCACCTGTGGCTATTCTTGTCTTCCCCTGATATCCTGACCCCCAAGACTCTTTTTCCTCTTTTATGTCCCATGTGTCCTTTTGGCCACTGCCTTTCATCTCCATTTTATCTCATAAGAATTTAAGTGTGTTCAGATTTGTGATTACCCCTGTTAACAATAGCATATACGCCCCTTAACACAATAAAACACAGATATCCTAATTGGAAAATATTAGAAATCAAAATGTATTTGCTGTATCTTAGCTATTGAAGATTGCAGCTTAGCAAATGAGCTGTTTCCCTTGATGATGAGCTGGCTTATTGGAGTGTCAGCTCCCTGCCACTGCTGAGCATCACTGGAAAGTCTTACACTATGTGAGACTAGCCCTGGGAATGATTCCAACTCAAAGTTCAATGTCTGGTTTCCACTGAATACATGCCACTTCTACACCATCCTAAAGTTAAAAAAATAGTAATGATAATTATAAGTGAAATCAGTGGCCATATAATCAAATCATTGTTGTTCTGAGAAAGGTAATGAATTAAAATTAGTAAATTAAAAGTGTAATGAGGGTTCAGCAGATGGCTCAGTAGATAAGGCTCCTACTGTACAAGCATGAGAACTTAAGTTTGGATCACCAGAAACCATGTAATAAAAAAGAGCAAGGAGCATGTGCCTATAACCCCAGCACCAAGGGACAGAGATAGAAGGATCTCAAGGACTCATGGGCTAGCAGAAATCATGAGCTTCAGGTTAAGTGAGAGTCCCTGACTAAAAAAATAAGGTGGAGAGGCAACTGAGGAAAGACATCCTGACACCATCCTCTGGTCTCTACACATGTGTATACACACACACATACACACACACACACACACACACACACACACACACACACACTTTAAAATTGTGCAGTGATGATTGACCCCTTCTTGGGAGCTGCTTTGGAGAAAGGATACTTTTCTTTTATCCACTGAGACTGGAACTTTACCTACACTTTGCAGAAGTAGAAAGAATAAATGTGTCCTCTTAAGCAAGCAAAGGGAGAAATAGGCAGGTACTTTACATAAACCTGATATAATATCTCCTTTAAAAGAACTTTCTTCTTCATCTTCTTCTTCTTCGTTTTTTTGTTTTTTCGAGACAGGGTTTCTCTGTGCAGCTTTGTAGACCAGGCTAACCTTGAACTCACAGAGATCTACCTGCCTTTGCCTCCCCAGTTCTGGGATTAAAGGCATGTGCCACCAATGCCCAGCTAAAAACTTTCTGATGGGAGATGGCTTTCTGTAAATATGTTTCTCTTATTGGTTAATGAATAAAGCACTGTTGGCCAATAGGGAAGCAAGATAGGTGGGACTAAGAGAGGTGGAGGATTCTGGGAAATGTAGGCACAATCAGTCACTATGTAGGACACAAAAGGAGTAACAGGTCCAGACCCTTTCTCCGGTAAAAGAAGACCATGTGGGAATACTCAGATTATTAGAAATGAGTTAATAAGCCATAAGCCAATAAGAAACCCTAGTCACTGGCCAACAGTTTCATAATTAATATAGCATCTGTGTGCTTCTTTGGGGCTGACAAGGGCAGCAGGATCTGCTGGGCCAGAAAACTCATACTTTATAAGTTCCCATGAAATCATGTAACTAGATGTGTCATCTCTCTTCTGTTGTTGACTAGTAGGGCTTCCTCTCAAGTCGTCTGTAACTGAAGTCTCCTTGAATGGCATTCTCAGTGCATGTGGGGAAGAGAACCCCATATTTCTTCTATCTCCCGTTCTCTTTTATCCCATTTTTCCTTCTTGGTTTCCATGATCAATTCTCCCATATGAGAGAGAATGCTAGATTTCTCTCTCTCTCTCTCTCTCTCTCTCTCTCTCTCTCTCTCTCTCTCTCTCTCTCTCTCCCTCTTTTTCACACACACACACACACACACATGTTAGCTTAGGTGCTAGAGATTGGATGGCTTGATTCAGGGCCTCGAACATGCTAGTCAAGTACTCTGTCACTGAACCACACCAGCCACCACTATATATTTTAATGACATTACTATTTTTCATTTTTAAAAAGGAAAATCAATAATTCAGAAAGTTTTATTTCAGGAAACAAAATATGTTGGAATTTTTAGGAAAGATAAAAAGATAAATAGATGCCATTTCCCTTTCCTCCAGTAGGAGTACTGTCATTTGATAGAGGTAGATTTTTCCATTTTATACAGCAGGACCTTCTTTTAGAAGTTCACATACAGTGCTTCTGTTATAGTCTCCAAATCCCTGGACATGAAATTTCCCAGAATGCTGTCAAACCAGAGCTAACCCTAATGCAGGCTTTTCTGTGGCTCAGTGTACAGCAACATTAGGAATTCTGGGAATATATTGTACCACTTCTGATATTTTCATCTTCTCCAGTTGTGATTTCATTATATGTTGCTTCACAGAAAACTCGCTTTATTTGATGAATGGAATTCCTTGGCTGTTTATGTTTCAATGGATAACACGGTGGTCATTGAAGATATCAGTGAGTGCAAAGGCTGTTAGCCTTCTCATTGGTGGGTGTAGTCCCTTCTCTTATTCAGAAATCTGGAGTTCAAAGGATGCTGTGGCCTGCTCCACAAGAATAGGGGAGCCTTGGAGAGCAGAATGGCTCTATTCCCTTTCTTTTCAGTCTTCTGAAGGGGAAAACCTTTTCTCAAAAATGTGCTACACCTTTTGAGTGAAAGTGTGTACAATCTGTTGAATCACAATTAGATGAATCATAGAGGCCTATCATTGCCCAGACCTGCTTTTTCTGCCATGAAGGTTAGGAAAACACGAAGATACAGTCCCTAATTCCAAAGTCCTCAAAATCTAATTGAGAAATGAGATTCTTAGAAAGAGTCTAGAATATCTATTGGGCACTAAGCAAGTGCTCAATGGCCAATATGAAGAGCAAGAAGCTGAAGAAACAGCCTGGTGTTCCTGTGGGAAATGGGTCTGGCTGGTCCATGGTGGCAAAGGAGAGGGCCTTGCAGGTGTGAAGGGCAGCATGCAAGGTCCCTCTGTTTTACCTTTGGAAAGGGTCTTAGTGCTAGATACTCCTGACTCATCCAGATCTCTTGCCTTCTGTTTCTAGAGAAAATGTGCTGTGTTCTTCCTGTGGGTGCTCACACAGCTGATGAGAGCCCTCCAGATTCTCTGCCTGCTTCCAGTCAGGGTAAAGGTCCCTCTGCCACATGCCCAGCCTGGAAACCCCTGCTGCTCATTGTGCCCCTTCGCCTGGGCATAAACCAAATCAATCCTGTGTATATTGAAGCATTCAAAGTAAGTCTCTTTTTTTCTTGAACCCATTGCTGCCTGCCCATCACACTGCCATGTCAGCACAGAGATCCGTGAGCAGCAGTCCACAAGTGAGTTGAGAATCTTGCATTCTCTTTCCCTTTAGGAGTGTTTTAAGATGCCACAGTCTTTAGGGGCTTTAGGAGGAAAGCCAAATAACGCCTATTATTTCATAGGATTCTTAGGTAAGAAAGGATGAATTCCAAGTAAGTTGTCATGGGCTAGGAGGGAAGGGTGCGGGACAAAGGTGTTCATGGGATATAGGAAGTTCCGGTGAGTGGGCATTGCTTTAGCCTAGGGATATTGTGGCCTCTGGTCAGCTCCTTCTGTCTCCAACCTGACCTATGCAGAGTAATTCTTGCTTCTTTGTGCTTGATGGACACTAGGTCCCCATTAATGCTTCTATTTCTTTGTGTCTTGATGGCATAGTTTTGCTCTTTTCTTCATGTTAGATACAAGGTCACAACATTGCTCCAGAATGGTCCCCTCTTGCATGTGGGTCCCAGGACAGTTGGGTTTCAGTACTTTGCCTTTGCTGATCTCCTTCCACTTGAAGTTCTGGCAAATAGCCTTGAAGCAGCCACTGGTTTCCCAGGTCACCATGAATAGACTTTCTGTCTCAGTATTCAGAGTCATGAATGGGTAGGAATTAGAAGATGCAAAGACAGAGTTGTGCCTTCCCCAATTGTGTGACTAGGCCTTAAAAATACAAACCTCTATAGTTGGGTGTCTATGTTCTACAGGTATATTCTGCCTGTCAGATTTTGCTTGCTGAGAGAGAAGGAACTGTTTGTTCTTTGTTCTCGGGTACAGGTTGTCACGTGGAGATCTATGGCATTATCCCCATCTGTGCAGATGGTTGACCAGCCTGCCTGTTCTCCACGGGCCTTAGTAAACACCTGTAGTTACTCTCAATGTCAACTTTTGAAGTCGGGTGCCTTTTGCTATATCTCTATAGTATTTAATCCCAATACTAGGGAGGCGGAGGCAAGTGGATCTCTATGAGTTTGAGGTCAGCCTGGACTACATAGTGAGCTTCAGACTAGCAAGGGCTATATAGTGCGACCTGTCTCAAAAAGAAAAGAAAACAAAACAAAACCTACTAACCTCCTCATATGGGCCCTAATGATAAATCCATAATTTTCTGCATATGGTGGAAATCTTGCCACCTTACTCACTAGCTGTGACCAGAGACATTTAAAGCCCTTAACACATAGAATGCTAGATGGTCCATCTATACTTCAGTTGTTCACACATCCCTTCGGGAACCTGTTAAGATACAGACTCAGTAAGTCTAAGGTGGGGCCTGAGATTTGATTTTTAAGGGTTTTCAGTGCTGTTGCTGGTCCACAGACCATGCTTTAAGAAGCAGGGCCCCAGACACCCTGTGAATGCTGGAGACTATGAGGAAAGAAGGGGTATAGCCACAGAGATTTGGCACAGGACTTTCTTTTCTGGAAATAGAGCAGTCAGACACTAGGATTCAACAAAGTCAGGAGCTTTAACTGCTTGCCAGGCAAGAAGACCTAGGATAGCTATAAGCAAGCGCCATAAGAGACTATGCAGAGAACAGGGTAGAGAGGGCACTGACACCCCCAAAAAACCATTGTCTGGTGACCTTGGAGGTGGGATGGTAACACTCATAACTGACTTTGCACACAAGTCCCTTGCTAGGTAGTGTGGCTTGTCCACTGGAGAAAACTAACGCAGGCTCATGTTTCTCTCCTTTAAAATAAGACAGCACTTGACTCTCTGTTAGGTCATCTCGTGGTAAACTATTTGGCAAAGAGTTAGATGTAGAGTAAGTGTTCAGCGAAATGGCCCCACCCAACACCTCTGTCCTTCCTTAGTTCTTTGTTCCTGTCTTGTGAGGGTTGCCACACAACTCCCTGTTTCTGTACTGCTGCCATCTATTGATGCAGCCTTCATATTACAACTTAATGGAAAATCTGTAGCTCATAGTACCTTTTCTTTTTCTAAGTACAAAACTCATTATTTGGTCGGATGTTGGTGGTGCACACCTTTAATCCCAGCACTAGGGAGGAAGAGGCAGGCGGATCTCTGTGAGTTTGAGGCCAGCCTGATCTCCAGAGCGAGTTCCAGGATAGGCTCCAAAGCTACACAGAGAAACCCTGTCTTGAAAAAACCAAAATAAACAAAAAACCCCAAAACAAAAACAAAACCAACCAACCAACCAACCAACCAACCAAACAAACAAAAAACCCAGCATTTGGAGCTATGAACATCCAGATGCCTTCTTTGTGTAAACTTTGGAGTTCTTGTCAAACAAAGTGATACAAAAATATATTCAGCCATCACTATCACTTAGCTTCTGTGGGTTTCCCGTGGATAGAGCTGACTAAACATGGATCGGAAGTATTTTGGGGGAAGAGTCTGTACTGAACACACTGAACATGTCCGTACTTCTCTCATCACCTTTGGCATTCCTGTGTGAGAGACAGACTGTTACTTTCACTTTACACATAGTGAAATGAAGATCAAGAGAGATTATTTTCTCAGGGTCACTCAGCTAACAAGCAGTGAAGTCAGGATTTGATCCCAATTTGGTCATCTTTGTTTGCCCTCTCCACCTCCCATTTTTCCTAGCCCCCCCCCCCCATCAAGTGGGCAGCTGGAGAAGATCTAGATGTGGGAGGCTCTGGCCATGTTAATATTCTGCCTGTCAGATTTTGCTTGCTTAGAGAGAAGGAACTGTTTGTTCTTTGCTCTCGGGTACAGGTTGCCACGTGGAGATCTATGGCATTAGCCCCATCTGTGCAGATGCTTGACCAGCCTGCCTGTTCTCCACAGGCTTCAGTAGACACCTGTAGTTACTCTCAATGTCAATGTTTGGATGTCGGATGTTTTCTGCTGTACCTCTTACAGATAATCTCAGAAAAGAAGCACCCCCTGTAAAGCTGTCCTCTCCACTCATGGGAAAAGGTTGTGGCTGTACTCTGACAAGCTAGTATCATTCCCAACACTTTAACTTAAAGCACGCTGGTGGCCAGTTGGGTCCTATCCCTCTTGGGAGTTCTATCTTTATGTCCCCAACTTCCCTTTCCAACTACCTTGTTGTAAGGTCTTAGAGAGGCTTCGTGCTGAACATCTTGGTTGTTGCTCTTCAGTGTGATCTGAGGCTATTTGCTACTGATATCACTCACCTTAGTCTAGTGAGGAATTTGTGCCTTGACTTTTATGTGGCAAATCATATGGAGATGCTGATTTCCATACTTCATAGCTGTATATTTGTGAATAAATATGTCTGACCCAAAGTGAGATCATTAAAATAGCTTTATATTAGGTAATGCATTGCATACATTTCACAGAGGTGAATATTTCTGGTTCCTGGTTCTTATATACCATGTAAGGTACTGGAACAGGTCCCATGACACCAGTTGAAAATGAGAGTGTTTGAAAGGTGAATGAGTTAAGCAGTTTGTCTTTGTCTATGAGACAGAATAGTGAAATTTTTTTTATCAGCCATCAGTAACATATTCTTTCCCAGCAGAATCACATAGATGTGCTCTCCTGTATGGAATTCCAAAGACTTTGGGGACATTTTATAGCTGCCAGTAAATAATCTTTTGTCACCTGAGTTGAGGACAGAGACTCAGATGACCTTAGACTTGGACATTGAGATCAGATGTTTCCTGAGGCATTTATGTCTACTTACTTGCATAAGAACTTGTACCATCTAAACATTGGTTCACAGTAGAGATTTTATTATCTGTCTCCTCCAGGGTCATGTTGAGGTTGAACTTTTACAGTTTAGTGAAGCATGGCTTTTTTCTTATGTGTGAAACTCAGTCATCTTGGACTTGGGTTTTTGGCTCAGTGGTAGAATGCTTGCATAGTATAAACAAGGTCTTGAGTTTGATCTCCAGCATGTAGTTGTGAGTGTGTGTGTGTGTGTGCGCGCGCGCGCGCGCGCACACACACACACACACACACACACACACAGAGAGAGAGAGAGAGAGAGAGAGGAGAGAGAGAGAGAGAGAGAGAGAGAGATCATTCCAAGTAGGTTTTTCCAGTGAGGTTCATCCATGCCAATGTTTACATGACAGAGGCTGTCTTTTCTAATGGAAACTGATAGACTTGCTTGCAATATGACTAACCCACTAGCTAGTTTCTAATCATGAACAGGCATCAGTATGCTGGGTTCTGATCCACCGAGCTTAGCTTCCTGCTGTGTGTGGGTAGAATATCCTCTGGAGGCCAAGGTCTTTTCCATTTTGAGAGGTGCTCTCTGAGTATGGGTCTGAGAACCAGTGGTGTTGATCTCAAGATGCCTTCCAATGCTGAAAGATGCAGATCGCCCCCTAGTGGCATTGGAGCTCACAGCTTTAGGGATTCTCCTATCACCTCTTTGCAACTGCTGCTCACAGAGCCTGCCATGTCATCCTGTGTTCTCTCATTCCCACCTTCCCCAAACCTATCACTTTTCATTTTGAGACTTGGACTCAGGGGAGATGTGCTAGGTCAAGTCTTCTCTTTGATTAGATTTTGGTACATGTGCCTTCTCTCAAGCATGCTTAACCCTGGCTTTGGGCTTCCTATCATCCCATTCTCATTGTCGCAAGGGAAGGGGTTAGGAGAACTCTGGATGTGGTGGGGGAAGTGTATTCTTACGATTGCAGTGGGACCAGGGCCAGTGGTTCTTCAGAGATTAAACATATCTTCATAAAACAGGTGATGAGCTGATTTTCTTGGACCCTCACACAACCCAGACCTTTGTTGACACTGAGGAGAGTGGAATAGTAGACGATGAGACTTTCCACTGTCTGCAGTCTCCACAGCGAATGAGTATCCTGAACTTGGATCCTTCTGTGGCCTTGGTGGGTATTTAAAGGAGCTCTGACAGCAACCTATTAAAAATGGATTCCTTGGCAAGTTGTTAGGTAGCATAGCAACAGTGCACTTGCTTTGTAGCCCTAAATGAGGCACTGTGATATGGCAGTTAAAGAACTGACCCTGGCTCCAAACTGCTCAAGTACAGACCCAAGCTCTTAGGAAAAGTCACAACCTTTCTGAGTCAGTCTTCACATATCTGGAAACAATGGAAACAATACTTCCCCCATCATTTGGTTATGTGATGTGTCATACACACACACACACACACACACACACATATATATATAAATATACATGTACATATATGTACACACACACACACACACACACACACACACACACACACACACACACTTCACTTAGCACAAGACCAGGCACGCTGCAAACATGCAAACAGGGTATGAATGTTAGTAGTAGCATTAACATTTCCCTTCCTATCCTTCTCGCCCTCAAATGTGTGATATATAAATATAAGGTGGGAAATGACTTGAAAGGGAGAAGGAAGTAAGAATCCGAGAGGTAGTATCTATTTCTTGATGCCCAAATTCAGGAAGTCTCGGGTTTGTTGTGGTTGTTATCAACTTATATTGAAAGGCCCCCTGCCTGTGAGGTAGCCAGCATTTCTTAGGCCCTTCTGCATCCTCATTTCCTGTTTCATCCATCAGACACCAGTGACCAAGGACTGAGTATTCCCCTCTTGTTTTGGACCACTCTTGTCCTACTGAGAGATGACTATCAGGGTAGAAGGATACTGCAGCTTCTCACAACTCTAATAGATAACTTTTTGAAGAGTCAGCCACCTTTTAAAGTAATGAGTCTAACTAAAAGTACTATTTGACTTTTGTCCTCTGCTGCAATGGAATTGTGTGTGTGTGTGCGCGCGCGCGCGCACGTGTGCACGTGTGTGTGCGTGTGTGTGCACTAAATGTGGTGAAATTAACCCCATGCTTTGGAGACTGATCTCCAGGTTAAAATATCTAATAATGTTGAGGGGAGAGGGAGAAGACCAGAAAGAAACAGATCAGGAGGAAGAGGGAAGGAGGAAGGGGAGAATGAGTAAGGAATGGAGGGAGGGTGGAGACAGGAGAGAGGAAAGGAGGGAAGAAGAGAGAGAGGATGGCTATGTATGTGCATATGTAATCCAGTGATTTGGGGAACAGAGAGCCCAGCCAGTCAGTCTTCCTGTACCTCCAGGAAGATGTGTGATAAGAGAGTGGCCCACTCCCTAACTCTGGGACAATAGCTCCATCTTGTAAAGGGAAATTCTAAATAGTGTTCTTCTTCCCCACCCAAGGGATTTTTCTGCAAAGAAGAGAAAGACTTTGATAATTGGTGTAGCCTTGTTCAGAAGGTAAGGATGGATGGATTTTTTTTAAAAAAAGGATGAACATGAAAACTACTAAATCTGACTCCTTTTTAAGATTAATTCTTAAAATAATACAAAAACAGTTTGATATAATTTGGTTGCAAGGGGAGGAAACTAAGGTGACAAAGAACCTGTCAGATGTGGCGAACTCTGGATAAGTGAAGAAATACTTAAGCCTGTAAGTATGCCAGCTAAGTGATAGACTCAGTGACAAATGCGAACACTGCACCTCGCTAAGGCCATGAGGCACTTGAAGCACTCACTAATATTAGGCTGTTTTAACCTCAAACTGCCAGATTCACATAGCTCAGCCTAAGTTTCTTCCCTATGTGTTTGTAGCATTGAGGTGGTTAAGGAGACTAATGTTTTCTAGGTGTTCAGTGGTCCATTTATATCTCATCACAGTTTAGAGGATTTTCCCTTCTGTTAACTGGGTTATTTATCTAAAATACAGGCATGTGACCACTGAAAGGGATCAGTGTACCAAAAGGTACATTTGGTACATTGTGTAAAAGAGAATTATTGTATTGGTTCTCCAATCTCTATCCATTTCCCTCATTGTCAGTATCTAACACATACAAAATGATGCCATATGTTGGTATGTGTTCACTGAATGAATTAAGGGAGATCATAGTAAGCACTTTTTAAAGTGTCTGGTGGAGTACCAGTGTCATGAAGTTCTATCTTCCAAAGCCAAAGGATTACAGGAACCCAGAGTGTTGTCTGCAAATGGAGGAAATATTTTTTCTTTACAGTGAACAAATGATTAACACTGATGTCCCTGAATGAATCTGTAACCTCAGATAATAGCTTAGTGGAACAAAAATGTAGATTTTACAAGTATTTATTTATTTGAGAGAAGTTATTGCTATGTGGTCCAGGCTAGCCTGAAACTCAGTATGAAGCCCAGGGTGGTCTTAGCTTGTGATACTTCTTCCTCAGCCTCTGGTATACTAAAATTATAGATATGAGCCACTATGCAAAGTTCAAGAGAAATATTGTTATTGTTATCGCTGTTGCCACAGTTCTGAGGACTGAACCCATGACCTTGCACATTCTTGGAAAGTTCTCTGTCACTGATCTATATCCCCAGCCCAAGAGAATTATTATTCTTTTCTAATGGAAAAAGCAATAAGTAGTCTTGCTGATGTGGCTATGGAAATATTGTTCACAAATAAGGCATGTAATGTGTTACATATATATTTCCTTTCTTTTTTCTTCTTCCAGTTTCATTACACACACACACACACACACACACACACACACACACACACACACACACACACAGAGAGAGAGAGAGAGAGAGTACTTTGATCATATTCTCTGCCATTTCTTATCCTCCTCCCACCAAACTCTTTCTCCTAAACAAATCTCCCTCCTATCTTCATGTCTGTTTTTGTTGTTGTTTTTTGAGACAGGGTTCCTCTGTGTAGCTTTGGAGCCTATCCTGGCACTTGCTCTGGAGACCAGGCTGGCCTCGAACTCACAGATATCCGCCTGCCTCTGCCTCTTGAGTGCTGGGATTAAAGGCGTGCTAATGATAAAGAGCCAATGCCTGGCTCTTCATGTCTTCTTTTTGTTTGTTGTTTGTAGCCCATTATATTTAATTGGGGTTGCCTGAATTACTTGAATAAGGGCAACTTACCAGTGGCTACCTACCACTGAGGAATACAACCCCCCACATCCAACCAAGAGAATTATTGTTTAAAGATTCATGTTTATTACCTTTACTTACGTGTCTGTGTATATGCCCTGTGTATACAGGTGCCAGTGGGGGCCAGAAGATGGCATTGGATCCTCTGGAGTCTTAGATCCAGGTTGTGAGGTGCCCATTATGGGTGCTGGGGACTAAATTCAGTTCTTCTGGAAGAGCAGAAATTGCTCCTAACCGTGGAGCAATGTCTTCAGTCCCAAAAGTTATTTTCTTAAATGAAGTGTTTCCATTTCAGAATGTAGCAATGCTGTATTGATGTTTAAGGCCAGAGTGACAATTTAATGATGACTGTGTCATTTAAGCCAAGAAAATTTTGTGCTAGAACTGAAGGCATGAAAATATGTACCAGAATTCTCTTGGGACATATTCAGTTTGATTAAATGACTTTTTAAAATACCTCACCCCTACATTTGGCCGAATCTGTGTATGTGGTGCGCTCCCTGAGCCCTGTGATGGGATCAGTCCATACTCAGCTCCATTAGCTGTCTGAACCAGTGTTCCTTTTGCTTTGTCAACCAGATTCAGAATTCAAATCAGGCGAGGTCGTCAGATGATTTAAACAGAGAATGAATGTATTTGGTAGGTTTTTTTGGCCTACCTGTCCACTACCATGGTTGCTGTCAGGGTTTAGGTTCTTGAACTACCAAGTAAACACAAGTGTAGTGACTCTGTGGTATTTAAAGCTATTTCTTTTCTAACCAGGAAATTCTGAAGGAGAATTTGAGGATGTTTGAATTAGTTCAGAAACACCCATCGCATTGGCCTCCTTTTGTACCTCCAGCCAAGCCGGAAGTGACAACCACAGGCGCAGGTAAGCTGTTTCTGTTAGCTCTTGGCCAGCAGACCTGTATGTTGCAACTGTTTGCTGAGACAAAAGCAACTGTGGCTCATATCACTTATGAAAAGTGAAATTTCTACACATCTAGCTTGATCAAAGAATAGTGCTTCTGTTTATGTTAATCCTTGGAGAAGCCAATGTTTGTTGGTTTTAAAGAATGCTGACAAAAAGAACATTAACTCATGTCATTGCAAACTCAAGATGACTAGAATTTGTTTTAGAATAACAAATCAGAGGCATGGGAACTCTAAAAGTATCTTGAGGTTTGGGTTGGTACTTGTATGCCTGCAGTCACTCGGATGGATGAGGCTGGAGGATCCTAAGTTCCCATCTAGCTTGAGCTACATTCCAAGACCTTGTTTCAACAAATTAATTAACCAGCAGACAGACAAAAGAGGGTGCCATAGTGAGCGTTAACCAGATCACTGTGAGCAGGCCTATATAAACAGGCCTGGTTGTTTCGAGGCTTACAGAAAGTTGCTAATACTTTGTAGTAGCCCTAATTGTATATTTCCTCCAGGCAAACCTTGCTTTAGCAAATTGATTCATCTTGATTGAGAACATCAGCCATAGTGTCAAGCATTTTTACTTTCTCATTTCTGTATTCCAACAGAATTCATAGACTCCACTGAGCACCTGGAGGACTTTGACCTGGAGGAAGATTTTGAGATTCTGAGTGTGTAAGATAGTGAGAACTCAACATGAAGGTCTTCTGCCTTCCATCTGGCTCCACAAGAACTTGTTACATAAAACTTTTCTGGTCAGCAAGTGCCTGATATGCCAACAGCATACGAACTCAATAGCAATTATGACTGAGCCAATTATGATTCTTTAGAAAAAAATCAGTGGCACCAACCCTTCCCTGAACAGAAAAAGAAAAATCATGGAATCTAGGAGAAGAAAGATTAGGAATCCATTGCTCCCAGCTTCTCTTACATGGGGACAGTAAGTCTTTAGCAGCTGGGATGGGGAGCATTTAGAAGACAGACAGCAGCTTCCATCTTGCTGCAAGTACCAGCAGATGAGAGATGGTTGTACTGTTCTTCTTCATCGTTTCAGGTGTGACCTCTTTGGGGACAAGTACTAAGAAGAAGTCTGTTTTCTTGGTCAAATAATAAAATAAGTGAATCAGGGAGAAATACTCTTGTTAAATTATTTGAATATGTAGTTTACATAATTATAATTTTTATCAAAATATTTGTCAAAGAAATGATGTCAAACGTACACCTCTTAATTGTCTTCTGGTTTGGAGGAACCTATTCAATAGTTCACAGTCTCCACCCTTACTGATGTCACCATATCCTTAAGTCAAACCATGATCACTTGAATCAGAGGTGAGCAAACTTTTTCTGTAAAGGAGTAGGTAGATAATATTTTAGGCTTTGTAGGCCATGTGGTCTTTGTTGTAACTATTCTGTGCTATAAAAGCAGCCCTACACAGTATGCATGGCTGTAATCTAATAAAACTTGATTTGTAAAAGCAAGTGGAGGGCTGGCCATAGCCTTCCCAATCACTCACTTAGTGTTCATTTTTGGTTTGAAGGACTAAATAAATTGTTTGAATTATGCTGTTTTGAATGATAACTATATTTAGAAAGAACTATTCATATGGTGATATTTAATCTGCCCATTCAATACATGTCTGAGTCATTTTAGGACTAATAACTTTCTAAGGTTTGAAGCACATACTCATCAGATTACTGTGCTGTGCAGGATGCTCAGTTCTCCACAGTATCTATCATCTTCCTTTTGGTGTCCCTTTCAGTTTGTGTCTCACGTGGGCCTGCATTTCATCTTCATCCTTTACAGAGTTGCACAGGAGGCCAGTATCTGGAGTTTTGAAACTAGCACTGACCAACTCACTTGTTTCCTTAGGTTCTATCATTTCCCCTCCCTCCCCCTCCCCCCTCCCTCCCTCCTCCTCCCTCCCTCCTCCGTTCCCTCCCTCCCACCCTCCATGTCTCCCTCCCTCCCACCTTCCATGTCTCCCTTTCTTTCTTCCTTCCCTTTTCTTTTTGTCACTATGTTCTGTATTCCATAGGTTCAAAATTCAAAAGATGCAAAATGGCATTCAATGAAATCTCTCCTTCCCACAGGTCAGTATCCTTCCCTGAAAACTCCTGGGATATTCTTGTTTATCCTTCCGCAGGATTGCTTTATGCATATGTAAACATACACATGTTTAAGTTATATGCACCTGTAAGATATACCTATGTGCATACATATAGTTTGGATTTAATATTAAATATTTTTGTGTATATATGCCCGTGTGAGTATATGCACATATGTGTGTGTACATATCTCTGAGTGCAGGTAGAGGCCTGAAGACGGCCTTAGGTGTCCTCTTTTATCATTCTCTCCATAATCTTTTGAGAGAGGATCTCTCCCTGGACCTTGGGAGCCTTCTTGGCTAGGATGGAAGACAGTCATTCTCCTGTCTCCGCTTCCTTTGAAGCCAGGGTCGAGGCATAGACAGAACTCATGGCTTTTTTATTTGGGTGTTGTGATCCAAACTCCAGTCCACAGATTGTGCAGCAAGCACTCTTTTTTGTTTTTGTTTTTATTTAAATTAGAAACAAGCTTCTTTTACATGTCAATCTCAGTTCCCCCTCCCTCTCCTCCTCCCCTGCCCCCCAACCCCCATCCCAGCCCCTTTCTGCTCCCCTGGGAGGGTGAAGCCTTCCATGGGGATCTTCAAGGTCTGTCATATCATTTGGAGCAGGGCCTAGGCCCTCCCCAGTGTGTCTAGGCTGAGAGAGTATCCCTCTATGTGGAGAGGGCTCCCAAAGTTCATTTGTATACTAGGGGTAAATACAGATCCACTACCAGTGGCCCCGTAGATTGTCCAGACCTCCAAACTGACTTCCTCCTTCAGGGGGTCTGGAACAGTCTGGTTTCCAAGCTATCAGTCTGGGGTCCATGAGCAACCCCTTGTTCAGGTCAGCTGTTTCTGTGGGTTTCTCCAGCCTGGTCTTGACCCTTTTGTTCATCATTCCTCCTTCTCTGCAACTGGATTCCAGAGTTCAGCTCAGTGTTTAGCAGCAAGAACTCTTAACTGCAGAGCAATCTCTCCAGCCACAATTTCATTTCACTGACTTCAATATTTCCTGACTTTTAATTTATCTGCAAATGAACCTGAGGCCACTGAGGAATGAAAACTCCTTTCTTGAACTCTAGCATGTGATAGAGATAAAATTAGTTGTATGCTTATTGTAAAATATGTTGTGGTTTTGTTGACCCGGAGAAGACGCCTTCAGCTCTTTGACTTAATACTTTTCTAATTTTCCCTGTTTCAATGTTTAGTTATAAAGTTTAGTGAGAATAGATATTAGAAAAAGGTTTTAAAAGAGTCTCAAAAAGTCAAACGTTCACATTTCATTAATTTTATTTGCTATGTACAAAGCTAACACCATTCTTTCCTTATGTAGGAGGTGATGATGATGACAGCTCAGATTATACTGCTTATGCTTTGCCTGTGTGGGCACAGTTTACATAGTACTTAAAGAAGTGAAATCACCCGGAAGGGAGTGCTTCGTGTCCACGTAACTGAGTGGTTTCTATGCAACTGGTAATTAAAATGAATTGCTTCAAACAGAGAACAAAATACCTCATGGCCAACTCAGACTGTGCCTTGGGTCTGCTAACAGTGGTATGTGCTAGATTTTTATGAGATTTTGAAAAACAACTTTCAAGTAGTTTAAAGGGCTACCCATGAAAGAGTAGTTGGATGGCCATTTTATCAGAAAGTCTCAAATAGCCTCATAATGCAAGGAGTCAACATACTGCAGCTTCAGTTTGCCACCCTGCACAGATCTGGGTGACATTTGGAGTAATCAGGGGTTTCTGAGAAATGAGGACATAAGATTTACCTTTTTGTTTCTGGAGTCAAAACAAAACTGACAGCTCCATATCTATTCGTCCCTTGCTCTAGGCTGAGAAGAAAGAGAAGTGGTTCTCGTTTCCTTTTGTGAACTTGGTCACATTTACTGCATCCTTTGTTCTACTTTGGACCAGAGCAAGTTGTCCGTCTCTCTGGCTATGGAGAGAGCCAGCCAGGAGGCAGTGATCCTTCTAGGAACAAATGCTAGCCTTTCATCCTTTCTTAGTCAAGATGGGGCATAGACTTAACAAACTCTAGAAGGAATCACAGCTCAGTTCTGGCTATAGGCTGGCTCTTCATTCCAATCTTACTGCCTGCCTAGATACAATAGGCTGCCTTGAGGGAGGCCTAGCCCTAGGCAGACTTGAGCTGTCTGTGATGTTCAGCCAGAGCCATACTTTTAGGGCAGAAACCCCGAGTTCTAGTTTAAGTCAAATAATGTGTGGTGACATTTCATCATAAAGAAATAACTTAGCTGCTGTAAGGAGCTTCCTGGTCAAGGCGTTGAGGAGAGCTCTAGCAGTCTTAGAAAATGGTTGTTCAGTACACCTTTCTGAGGTAGCCATGAATAATCACACACATATCCAAATGGAACATTAGCACCAGATTGATGGACACAGAACAGCAAATCCTAGCACAGTGGACTCATCTGTTGGGCCTGAGGGTTGGGATGAACTAATGTCCAGTAAGTAGTCCAGTCCAAATGAGACTCGGATGGATGATTTGACAGGCAGATGGGTTCAGGCCTTCCTTTTCTCAGACAGCACAAATTTGTGAGGTGACTGTTGTGAGGGGTTAGGGAGGGCAGGGGCTACATGACTGGCAGCCCCTACAGATTTTTCATACACACCTGGCAGCGGCTCACCCTGGTGTGGAGCTGCCCAGTTTTCAGTGTCTCAGAAACAGGCTCTTCCCGAAATTGCCGTCTCTCCTCCACAGTCGTCAGCCAGAAACTGTACTTGTTGGCAAAATAGTGGCAGGTACCACGGGCGCCGCTGCACTCAATGAAAGGGGTAGCCCGAAAGTCCTCGAGGCAGGAGCCAGGGGAGACTAGGGACTGACCTCCACCCTCAGCTCCAGCAGCAGTGTGCTGAAACAGAAGACAGGGTGCTATGTGAGCTGTGTCAGAACACAGAGTGCAAGTGCTCTGTAGCCTGTTCTTAAAGGACTGCATATGGGCCCTATTCCAGAACTCTGGACCCAGGAATCACTCAGCTTCTAGCCAGCATGTTGAAGCTGCATTTTGGGAGCAGGCACTGACCATCCTCCCTGGAGGAGCTGTTGGATGAGCCACGCCCCTCCTGACTCATTTGTGCCCTCCCAATCATACTGTGTGGTCAGTGGTCACATTTCAAACACTGTTTCCCTATGTGCTCCTGTCACAGGCTTCATGACTTCGTGAGATTTAGCTTCATTTACCTGTGTTTTCTACAGGCATGTGTACCTTGACAATTTTTAAATTATAGTTACTCATTTTACATGCAGGCTGGTTCTGGGATCAAATGGGCTTAGTGGGAAGTGCCTTTACCTGCTGAGCCATCTTGTTTGCCCCAGATATACATCTGAGCAAGGTTGTATTTAAGTTTCTGAATTAACAGTGCTTTAAGCCCTTCACTGTGCACTGCCCTCTAAGAAGCGAAAAGGAATGTAATATTCCCCAATGCCTCTTTTTCTTTTTTTAAAAGACAGGCTTTCTCTGTGTAACAGCCCTGACTGTCCTAGAACTCCCTCTGTAGATCAGGTTGGCCTCGAACTCACAGAGATCCGCCTGCCTCTGCCTCCCGAGTTCTGTGATTAAAGGTGTGTGCCACCACCCCCTGGCTAATGCTCCTTTTAACATCATGTCCCCCTATAGTTCTCATCCTGAAATAACCTACTCTAGAATTATTTCTATTTTCAGGCTGTGCCACACCCTTTAGGGTGACATACAGTATCTGTTACCTGATGATTCCTTACTAAAGAAGGCCTGGGTATATTTGAGCTCAAATGTCTCAGGCCTCCCTCACTTCAGCAGGTGTCCTGGGAATTCAGTTTCTGGGCCATTCATATACTGGCAGTCTCCAGTCAGTGTACCTCCAGACCTCCTGGTCTACACTGCAGCCATCTCCCTTCAGCTTAGCTGGAAGCACAGGAGGCTGACTGGAGGCCTCATGCACATCCGCATCAGCAAGTGGCCAGCAGCGGGGCCACTTGTCTGCCAGTTTGCTGAACTTTCAGAGAGTGATACTTAGCTGATGACTCAGGCTTTTGATAAATGTCAGGGTTTGGTGGTGCAATTATGCTGGGGCCTCTGGTGATTCATGGAGAAGCCCTGACCAAGCGTGGGACCTCCGGGAGTTTCAAACTCCAGTTTTCCTGGGAGTAATCTTAGCCTCACTCCTGATTTTATTTGAAGACACATCCCTGATGGTTATAGAATCATCTCCCTGGGTTTATTAATGTTCTCTTTCTTAGCTAGACACACAACATGTCTGGCCATTGCCTTCACACACACACACACACACACACACACACACACACACACACACACACACACACACACACACACACACAGAGGCCACAAAAATGCTCACACAGCCATACATGCACAGGGTGCCTTCATGTGAATCTTTAAAAAGGGTTAGCAAAGAGACAGCAGAAGCTGGACAGATCTTGGAGGATGGATAGCAAGGCAGAAAGTGTTAGGCTCAGTCTCATCAGTGCAATCATGCGCTGGCCTCAGTTGAGGACAGCATTTCCCTCAGTATCTCCTCACATTACAGTGTGTTATGTTCTTCCTTTGGTAGTGACAGGACCGAAGAACACACAGAGTACGGCCTTGGCTTGTGACTCATACGTGTTCTCAGTCCAGAACACCAGGTTCAGATTGCACTCTTCCCCCACCCCCGCAACCATAATGCTTCATAATTCACATCTTCATGTCTCTTCCTGTTAAATTCAAAGTGTCCCTTGAGCCTGGGATCAAGGGGGAAGGCCCTTCCCTGAGCTCTTCTCTCCTACCCCTATCTCTGTGTCTGCACTGAGGGCCAGACACAATGGTTCAAGGCCTTACCATAAGGAAGGAGTAACCGATCCAGAGGCTGCGCCAGCCCAAAGGGCATTGGGGGATGGTGATGTCTTGGCTGTGCACAGCAATGGCTTGTGACGGTGCCTCACATACAGAGCAGCGGCTGATGTACTGGGGAATCTGGGTCTGGCCCACAGGCATCATGGGAATGGGGGCAGTAGTAGAGAGCCAGTAGGATTTGTCATTGCGTCTGGCATAGTGGCACACTTCATTGATGTTGCAGTAGACGAAGGGCATGGTGCTGAATCGGGGCAGGCAGGAGCCAGCAAATCCTGGCAAGAGAAGATGGGCAAGGAGCAGGTCAGTGCTGGCTAATGGGCGGCAGGGGCACAAGGCCTGGAGTAACTGAGATTGTGACTTTCCATCTAAAGGCTTGCTCAGAGCAGGACGGCTCTCTCTGTATAGCCCGGTGACTCTGCTACATGTTGGAGCTTGAGGATCAGATCGTTTCATAAATGTACCAGGGGAGTTGAATAATGATGAGAATCTTTTGATAAAGTGAATAATCACTCCCTAATTAATCTGCTTTGTAAAACTAACATTCAATAGATGCAATTGACATTTAAGGGTTAGCACACCTGCTGCTAACGCAATTAATCCTGGAGTAATCATCACTGCCCTGCAGGTCATGTTACTATTGTTATAACTAATCACTAATACTTAATGGAGGCTTAAATATATTTTACATTATGTGATTCATGAATCCTATACCACTCTATGTGTCATGTACTGGAAATAGCTTAGTCCCATTAAGGGAGGATGAAAGCTTGGAGAGCTTTAATAATTTACCCAAGGTATATGGCTCTGCAGTAGTAGGACTTTGAGCCCAAATACTTTGAAGCCCAGAGCTAAGTGCATGTAGCCTACTTCACAATCATGGGTCTAAAAGGTAGTGAGAAGAGGTCACTTCTCAGTCCTTGTAGGGATAGGCAACAAGGACTGGATGTCAGAGCCAGTACTTACCCAGGTCCTGGTTATGGGCTTTCTCCTGCCCCTCCACGAACAGCAAGCTGTAACCCACCCACAGCCGGCTCATCCCGACTGGGCACAGTGGCACCTGTTCTGACTGACTGTGTTTGACCAGTGTGTAGCCCACTCTCACATTGTGCCCAGGCATCCCAGGCCTCCCAAAGGGACCCTGTTGCCCTGGAGCTCCTGAGAAGAAAAGAACAGACAAGTAAGTATGGTGCAGATGATAGTGACACTAGCCACTCATTGGTCCTAAACATAGTGTAAGGCCCATCATATACATGGGCTGAGCCACTTGATCCTGATGTCCCCAGGAGCTGGCACTATTAGCAGGCTACTCTGCAGATGAGGAAACTGAAGCAGCCACAGCTAGAAGATCAGTGAGCTAGAACTCCAACTCGTGCGTCCAGCTCCATAGTTCCCATTTTTCAAGAGTACACCATCCATTACCCTTCTCCAGACAGCTGGCCTTAGATTCTGAGAGTAAGTGGTAGTGGAATCCTTCTCATACCCAGCCTTGAAGTATCTCACAGGACATAACTAGCTGCTGAATCAGAAGCATTATGAATAACATTAGCATTAGAAGGACAAGGCTTCATTTGCCTCTCTTGTCCATGGTGGATATGAATTGAACTGCAACATTTTACTACTGAGCCTCCGAAGTATTCTCTACCAAGGACAAGTGATTTGTTGTCCTTGGTATATAAAAGGGAGGATAAGTAGTGGAGCTAAGAGCAGATATACCTCATCTCCAACATTATTGCTTGAGCTACTTCTCTATTCATGTCAGAGTAAGACAGAAAGCCATGAAAAGCAAAGCCAGGAAGACCAGAAGTTTGACGCAAGTGAGTTTGAGTGCGAACAGGACCATGCAGCAAGATCCTGGTCAAGAAATTAAAAAAAAAAAAATTGGAGAACCCAGACAAGAATTTGACAAGGATTTGGAAAAGTTTGTTGCCTTCTTGAATCATGCAGGACTCCCCTTCATAGGTTGGAGGCTGTGCAGTGTGAATAGAAGGACAATGTAGAACTCTGCATGAGAATGGCCGCCATAGGCCCATATAGTTGACTACATAGGCACTATTTGAGGAAGATAGGAGGTGTGACATTGTTGGAAGAAGCATCTCTCTGGGGGTGGGTTTGGAGGTTTCAAAAGCTCAAACTCAGCTAACGGTCTCTCTCCCTCCCCCTGCCTCCATAGATCAGGATATAGTTCTCAGCTACTGCGCCAGTACTTACCTACCTGCTGCCATGCTCCCCTCCATAACGATAAAGGGCTAAACCTCTGACACTGTAAGCAAGCCCTCAGTGAAATGCTTTCTTTCATAAGAGTTGCTTTGGTCATGGTGTCTCTTCACAGCAATAAAACATTAAGACAGACAAGAACTCAGCCTGTGAGCCCTCTCATAGTGGCAAATTCACCACAGGGTTGACTAAGTCTCCAGATTTTTTCACCTCACCTTCAAATCCTGGAGGTCCTTGTAGTCCTGGGAGACCAGGATCACCAAGGACTCCAGGTGGGCCTGGAAGCCCACTGGGCCCATCCTTGCCAGGGATGCCAGGGAGACCTTTAGAACCTGTGGGAGCAAAAATCCGCAAGGTAGACGAGGACTCAGTATGGAAGTTCCAGAGTCTCTCTCGCAAGACTCATGTGAAGTCCCAGGGAGAGTAAGAACCCATGCTGTTAGGACAAAGCTAGGACTTGGAAGCCAGATTTCCTGTCCCCAGTCCTCATGCTTTCTCCACGCCTGTGTGCTCCCATTTGTCACTCACCACATCTCTATCTCCAAAGAGAACTTTAGAGATGGCTAGCTACCTAGGGGAGAGACTCACTTGTTCTCTGAAGACAACTATAAACACAGCCCCACTGGCTTTCTGGCTTTTCCATTCCCTGGCAAGGAGTTTGGGAGCCTTGTGAAGTAGCAAGGGTAATGCTTAATGAAGGTAGCTTCTCAGAACCAGGCCAAGCCAGGAAGTAGAGTCAACCTCTCAACCAAGGCCTCTCAGCTTCCCAGGCGCTAGCTCCCTTTCTCTGGTGCCATTCTCACCTTGCAGACCCACAGAACCTTGAGGCCCAGGTTCTCCAGCGAGGCCAGGGATGCCATCAATGCCTGGAAGACCCGGAGGCCCTGGAGGAACCTGGATAGCTTCAGAAATTGGTGTGTGTCCTGGAGCACCCTGGGGGCCGGAAAAGCCTGAGGGCAGGTGGTGAAATAGCAGTGTCAGGCTGGAGCAAAGGGGCAGCACAGATGTCCCTCTCTCTGCCTGGCAGTAACCAACTATCTGCTCTTTCTTTTGTGCTCACAATTCCCACTTGAGGCCTCCAGGACAGGTCACATAACCCACGATGGGCCCTTCTTTTCCCTGACTCCTTTGTAGTGGGTCCTTGTGGGCAAGGTAAGGGAGCAAGTCACATCCATTTTGACTCCCCATAGCTCAGTATGGAATCTACTAGGTGGAAGGCAGTTAGGACAAGCAGTTGTCTGCTGCAGATTTAGTAGGCCGAGTCCTGGCTCAGGGATGGAGCAGTTATTTACTTACACGCTGATCGTAATGCAGTACCAAAGATGCTGTAGAGATGTAACCAGCCCAGGAGTGCATTTGGTATCCCAGCCTAAAGACCTGCCCAAGTCAGCTGCCTTACAAGTAGAGCAACTTGTTTACTAATTCATTAAGTAAGTGTTTCTTGGGTGCTCACTATATGCCAAGGTCCTGGGAGGTGTGAGACTAGAGCAGTGAGGGCATTTATGGAGATTGTGGCCTAGTGATGAAGATGAACAATGCACCATTTGACAAATACCATTAACCCCATCATGTACATTTTAAGAAGAACTGTGAAGGAAATGAGGAGTGCAGCTATAATGGGAGGGAACATGGGAGTATAGGTAGAGGGGTCTGCTTTAGAGTCATCGGTGGATTTTCATCACCACTGGCTGTTTAGCTGAAACTATTGAAGCATCGGAAGTATCAGAAGGAGATAGACATTGAAGGAACTGAAGGGCAAGAGAGAATCAGGAAACATATACAGTACCGATGGGAATGTAAACTAGCACAGGCACTGTGGAAATCAATATTGGAGCTCCTCAGAAAAGTAGAATTGCCAGCTGTACAAGTCCCAGTAATATACTCCCAGGACTCCCAAGTCAGCATACCACAGAGATATCTGCACATCCGTGGTTATCCCTGTAGTATTCACAATAGCCAAGGTTTGGAACCAGTCTAAGTATCCACTAACAGATGAATGGACAAAGAAAATATGGCACATATACATGAAAGGATTTTCTTTAGTCATAAAGAAAAGAGAAGTATGTCATTTACAAGCAAATGGATAGCACTGGATAGCAAACAGCATGTTATGTGAGATATATACAAAATACATATATATGACATAAACAGAAGATGGGACAACCAGGGAGAAGGGAACTAGTAAGAAGGAGAGAAGGTGGCAAAATAAAGGTAATTGGGAGACTATTTGAGAGTCCAGTGAGCAGTAAAGGGGACAGACTGGCATGAGGATGAAAAGGGAGGTGTCGCACTTGATTTTATGGGCTATAGTTAGTTCATTTCTATGCCATGAATAGAATCATTTGTTTTTCACTGGCAACTGTATGTGAAAAAAATGGTTGTTGTTTGGGGAGGAAAGGTGCTATATGAGAAATGCTAATGGCTTGGACCTCGATGTAGCAGCCGACTTGGTGCAAAGTGAGCAAGTGCAAGGCCTGTTAGGGGTTACAGCCCTCAGGGGCTGCTGATGGACCATTGAATGCCTAGGTTGGGATTTGGCTTGAGGATAGAATGTTGCTTCTTTCCTGAGCTGAGAAAATGAGAGTAGTGGTTTAGATGCGATGCAGAGGTACTATAGACAGAGGTCAGTGGCAGGACCCAAGGCAGCCAAGCAGTGAGGACTTTCATTCCTGGGAGCAGATGGAGACAGAAGCATCTCCGAAGTAGAGAAACTACCTCCTGGGTTGGGGTGCATGATTCTCTAGTTGCTTTTGTGGTGTGATTGGACAGCATGGCTTCTAAAAGAACCTCAGCCTCATGCTTCCCCCCTTCCCTCCACAGCTCGGGCTTGACCCAGAACTTGCCCTGCACTCACCTCTTGGCCCCGCCTTCCCCTTCATCCCAGGAAATCCCGGGTCTCCTGGTGGCCCGACCTTGCCAGGAGTCCCCATAAGGCCAGGCTCCCCTTTTATGCCTGGCAAGGGCCAAAGGAAAACAAGTCAGGTGTTGACATGGTGGTGCTGGAGGCTGGGCAGGAAGCACACTGTCCACAGGCCTGTTCAGGGCCACTGGACGGTGCAGTGGTGACTGATGTGTCTTGCAACAGGTGGAGCAGACTTACCTTTCAGCCCTAGATCACCAGAGAGGCCAGAGAAACCCGGAAGTCCTTGGTTTCCCTTGAGCCCTTGAAGGCCTGGAATTCCAGGGAAGCCAGGATCTCCAGAGTCGCCTTGGTCTGAGGATGGCCCAGGAGGACCTGGAGGTCCTGGAAGGCCTGGGCGGCCTAGGGATGAGATTGGAACCGTAATGAAGTGCAGGAAGATGGAACGCTGGGGAAGGCCTAGGGACTTGGGTAACCAAAGTCCATTCCTAGTTCAGGTGTTTTTGTTGCTGTCCTTGGAGTCTCTATGCCCTGGCTTTTGGAAACACCTCAGCAAAAGGCAGCCAGTTCTAGCCCCTGATATCTTAATAGAAGGGAATAAATTGTGGCCAAGCAGATCCATGCATATCCAGCAGCAGGGAAAGGACTGCATTATATAAAGCATGTATGCAAATATCAAAGTAGGTTGGCCAGTTCTATTTAGGGCTTCTTTTTTTTTTTTTTTTTTTTTTTTTTACCTCGTTCTCCATCTAGGCCTGGGCGCCCGGGGTCACCAGGCTGTCCTGCTATGACTGAGGGCAAGGAGATGCCTGGGGCTCCGGGGAGACCAGCAGGACCTTGGAGACCTGGCAAACCTGCAAAGAATAAATAAAATGGGGCTTGGTGGGCTTCCCATGTTTAGGAGAGGGCCTGGTGCACTCAGAAAATGGAAGCCATTAAGGTAGCTGCAAGACCAGCCTACACCAGCAGAGGGCTCTTCAGTCTTCATCCAGCGAACAGACAATGGTAAACAAGAAAGACTCAGACTCTTCCGTTCCCGCTGGAGCTTCACCTTCTCCGGACAGAGCTATGGAAATTTCTAGCTCCCCAATTTCACCGGTGATGGAAATATTTTAGGCTGTTTTTCTCCAAACCATAAATAAAAGAAGGCATGGCTGAGCAGCTGGAATGTAAGTTTCCCAAGTGTTGTTATTAAACACACTGGTCCATCAAACAAATTTTCCTAACAGCTGTCTGATGTTGTCCAAAAGTTACAGCTACTGTATGACTCAAGCCAGACCATCCGGAACAGTGGCAGCAAGACTACTATGGATCCCTCTGTGTGTCCTAGGTTTCTGGGCTATCTTCTGGCACTTCTAGGCAAACAATCAATCAAAACACCCCAGTCTTTTGTAGATACCATATTAGTGGGATGACTGCTTAGTTGCCTGTTGAACACATTTGCCTTGACCATATACCTGTTCCCCTTTGGCCAAAGTGAACAGTTATGTAATCGAGCATTTACAGAATCTTTTGCTCAGAATCACATACTACTTTACATGTTTTTGATTTGTGGAACAATTTCTACTATAAGTTAAAAACAAAATCTTTCATCAGATGACAAAATATTTATTTAATGCATGTGAAATGCACATATGGCAATCTTGATGGGGAACCCTGAAAACTACCTACACACATGTGGAAATTCCTGCTGTACAGTAACATGCAACAAATGTGTTAACTGGTGTAGTCTAATGGAGGGTCAAATGAGAAAATTCAGTGTAATCTGCTTGGTAAAATCTGTTGGTTGAGATTCTTTTTTTGTGTGTGAGAAGAAAAATCCAAAATATTATTACTCAATTTCCCATCTTCTAGCCACCTTTTAAAACTGATAAATCCATGTAAATGTGTAAAGAGAGATGATAGATTAGCCAAAGCAAGTGTTTGAAAATAGCTCATTAATGCACCGATTCACAAAGAAAACTGGAGATCAAAAGGTTGATTTTGAGAAGAGGCATTTGTTAAATTTTAAGTTTGTACAAGAAAAAAAAACAAACAAATGAGCACCAAAAAGCTACATGTTGCTACTGGCAGAATTGTCAATTGTATCATGGTGACTCTTTGAAGTACTTTTCTTTTTCATTGAGGTAAGGATCTGAAAAGAAAGATACAGAGTATGCTTTTTCCTGGAAACAGAACTTTATACATGTATACGTGCATATAGAAAATTTACTATTTTATGTCATCCCAAATTACGAAAAGCCAACAAGGAAAATACCATAAACCCGCATGCAATGGAGTAAGCGTGGGCAGCCTACAGATTCTAAGAGTTCTCCATGTCAGTTTTTTGAAGTCTTGCCTGCCCTTTATCTGCTTCTTGACGTTATAGTTATACTAATATATAATCAAATACTAAATAAAAATAAATATACTGCTGACCTAAAGCAGTGCCCAAATCTCATATTGTTAACAACTTATCGTTATGGTGTGTGTGTGTGTGTGTGTGTGTGTGTGTGTGTGTGTGTGTGTGTGTGTGTTTGGGATGATGTGTAACAGTGCATGAGTGGAGCTCAGAAGACAGCTCTGTGGAGTTGGGTCTCTCCTTCAACCTTAACTTTGGTTCCAGGGATGGAATTCAGGTTGTCAGGCTTGTAACTTAGGGGCCTTTACCCATGGAGCCGTCTTGTGAGCACTCATATGTTGTTTGATGAAAACTAAAATGTTCTAACTGAGGTGTTGCAAATGCAAAATGACTGTTTTGCTAACTGATTCCAATGCCAGAGAAACTCTAAATACATAAATGTAGGCTGTAAGAATTTAATGCAAATATGAAAACAACAGTATAATTGCAAATTGAGTAGCTAAAGGTATTGTGAGCACAGGGAATGAAGTGTTCTTAGGCTAAGTCTGTTTTACTTCCACTAGCAAATCACAGACACTTTCCTCTGGTGGGTACAATACATACTGCATTCTTTTTACAGTCCTTTGCTCTAGCAACTGAGCTATTGAAGGGAGCCTGTATTATTTTTAAACAAATTGTTTCAATAAGGAATAATCCAGGTATGATGAACACATCTGCACTCCATTGCCACACTAAGGAAAAACGAAGATGTAATTATCTTGCTAATTATGTGTGTAGCCTCCATAGATTCCACCCCCTCCTCTCAGAGTCAGCCATTCCCAAATTCTGTGCTTACTTCCTTCCTTTTCATCATAATTTGTTCATGAATATTTGCATCCCCAAACAGTATGTTGGTTGTTTTGCTTATTTTGAACATCTAATGACAGAACCACACCAAATATATTCCTTTGTGATATGCTGCTCCTCATAATTACGTTTCTATAATATATCCATCTTGATGTGTGTTGTTTACCGTAATTGTAATTATGATTTCATGTCAGCTGAAGTAAATGAATAATTTGATAACCAAACATTCACAGTCAAGATTTACAAACAGAAGAAGAAATGCCATATGCTTCCCTCTGGTCCTGTCTTCTCTGTGTCCTGGGAAAGAAGCCACAATTGCTCTGCAGGCTCAGACACTGCTTTGAGCCCTTCCTCTGCCTTTCCCAAAAGAACAAGTTGGTCCCAAGCAACAGAAAGATTAAACACAGAAACAACAGATGTCCCAATTCAAAGTGCAGCAGGAAATGAATTAATGTGTGAATATAGTTCCTGGAAACATATGTACACTATGTAAACCAAAAGCGTCGTGAGATCTAAGGCCCCAAATATATTACAGCTATCACTTCCCAAGTTGCATATAGTAGCATGTGCCCAGTGTTTCTGGAGCATCCGCGAGACACTGAGATATGTTCCTTGAGGCTCATTAGGCTACTGTTGATAGAGTTCTCAAAAAAATCTGTGAGGCAGTTCTGTGATGATATCCATTTGGCAGAAAGAAAAAAATACTACCAGATCATTTGGCATTGAGAGACAGGCATGTAACTTCACTACTCAGGATCATATAGCTCAGTGAAAAGGAGAACTGAAATGTGAACCTAGGTCATCCTCTTAGCCACCAGACCATACTGCATTCATTTCCTGCTTTACATAGAGTTGGGGACATTATGGGCCTCCAGAAGAATGGCGATTCATTTTTACTTTTTGAGAACTTTCCAAGAGGAACATCCAGAAAGACTTCAAGCAGTGTAGGGAGCTGAGATCAGGGTGGAATTTGATTTATTAAAATGTAACTGATCCTGATAGAGTGCAGACTGTGGACCTGGCCTCAAGAGGCCCTTATTCTCTCTCTTTTTTTCTTTTTCCTTTTTTTTTCTTTTTTTTTTTTAGGTTTTTCGAGACAGGGTGTCTCTGTGGCTTTATAGGCTGTCCTGGAACTAGCTCTTATAGACCAAGCTGGTCTTGAACTCACAAAGATTTGCCTGCCTCTGCCTCCAGAGAGCTGGGATTAAAGGCGTGTGCCACCAATGCCTGGCTGGCCCTTATTCTCTCAGTCATGGGTTTCTTCTGCCAGTTGGTGTCTCCCATCCTCATGGAGCACTAGGGAAATTGTAACTAAGATCACTCTGGCAGGTGGCTGGCATAAAGCACACACGTGGTGGTGGGGCTCCTCGGCTTTTGGTGGAAAGATTTATCATAACAGAATGGTGTCAGTGAGTGGGATGACCCCATGCCCCAAGGTTCCCAGAGAAAGAGGGAAACCTGCCGCCACAGCCTGCCCTATCGGGCCGCTGAGAGGCATCTGAGCAGCTTCCATATGCTCACACTGTCCCAGCGCTCTTGGGGTTTCTCTCGGCACTCCCGAGATGATAAAGACAGATCCAGATAAAGAAAAACCTCTAAAGGTTTACACTACGTTTATAAGTATATGTAGGCTTGTAAGAGAAAAAAAGTAACAGGAGGAAATAGAGTAGCCGGTTGTGGTGGCACACGCTGGTAGGATTTGCTGAAGGAAGCAGAGGCAGGTTGATTTCCACAGAGAAACCCTGTCTCGGGGAAAAAAAAGAAAGTAAAAAAAAGTAATAAAAAAGCCCCATAAAGATGGAAAATACACAGAAAATCTGGATACTATTTTCCATATTGCTGTCTTTAAATTGTTTGATTGCCACGGAAAGACTTACTGCTGCTAAAATACATTTGATTATAAATGCTGCTAAATTAATCCTACTTACACATTTTAAAATTCTTTGACTTCAAAATTTAAGTCTAAGGACAGAATACTTGGAAAAAGAACTTCTGCTTGTGTTTCCACAGAAAATAAAAAGCTATGGATTCCTTCCAGATTAATATGGTTTGATCAAGCAAGACCCCCGGAAGCAGTGACCTAACTGATCCTACATTCAAAACAGCTGAGATGATACAGCCTTACAGACCACAAAACAAGGACTTGGTCAGATTTCTATGTTTTATCATGATCCCCATGGTATATGAACATCGCCCCCAATCAGCAGGAAGCAGTTTAGAAGAAACGAAGCCCAAATCCCCAAATCTTTGTTTTCATTTAAATGGGGTTGGTTATAAATGATAATGAGCATAGTCAATCTCTTTTTAAAGAAAAAAAGGGGGGAATAGGATATAGGAATGAATACTTTGCATTGGTATGTATTTTCATTTATTGATACTACTTTAAGGTCAATTGTGTGATATATGTATATGTCGCCTTTTGTTTAGGTATTGTGCTTATACAGATCTTTTAAAATGATATGCATAATTAAATACAGGTTATAGTCACCTCTAATAGTCAGAACTTATAATTAGGTTAGTTAGGTTTTCTAGATATACAGAGATGTATTTGAGATGGATAGGTATTCTTCAAACCTTTCAAAGACCTACAGAAATATGGCATTTAAATGGTTTAGGGTTTTTCTTGGCAGTGAGACACAACTGCTCCTGGCACACCAATTATGTCAGAAAGGAGGATGGGCATCAAAGAAACTCGTTATGGAGTTTGCTTTCAACATGGCAAGATTAGCCATTTGGGCAAGAAACTGCTCTTGCCTGGACTGTTTGTTGCTGTATGAACTGGACATGCAGTACCCACAAGAAAGTGAGTGCTAAACTTACAAAACAAGACAGTACTGAAGGGTTCCTGTTGAAATGGAGAAGAGTGCCAGACACACTGTTGCCTATGGGCTGAAGATGGATGCCCCAACGTTACAGAGGAACTTTGGCTGACTGTCCAGGTAATGAGATATCTCTGTGAATTCTAGAGTTTATATATTATCCTTCTGTGGTCTTTGATAGCATTGAAGACATAGTTATGGTTATAGTTTTCTTCAGTTATTATAAAAGATAAGTTATCTTTCTTTTTATTTAGACAGAAAAGAGGAGATGATGGGGTAAGTGCTTCTGTGTGTTTGTCTTACTGGATGATAAATAAAATACTATTTGGCCAATGAGGCATCAAGTTAGACAGGACTAGGAGTCAAAGAGGATTCTGGGAAATGTAGTAGAGAAGTGGTGATCCAGGCCAGAAGTGACATAGCAAGGAGACTCATATTGAAGCAAGGAGAAACAGGAAGTGTCTCCTTTTCCCCTTTGCCTCCTCCAGCTGCAGGATGTGAGCCACCAGCAAGAGAGGGCGCCAGCAGAAGGCATCCTCTATAAGATAAGTCTTATAAAATATATAGATTTATGATAATTAAGACTGAGCTAACAGATGAGAATCCAAGTCATTGGGCAAGCAGCATTTGAACCTAATACAAGTTTCTGTGTATTAATTTGGGCCCTAACTCGGGCGGGCGGCTGGCATAAAGCACACACGTGGCAGATATATCGTAACAAAGATCTCACTAAATGGACAAATTTTGCTCCTTAGAAGCATTTTCCTGGCTCTGTCCAATTGTGAAAAAAGAGCTTAATTGGAGAGAGCCAGGGGAAAACTGGAGGCTAGAGGGCACTTGGAAGAGTGCTCTCTGGCATTCCTTACTGGAAACACATAGGAATAATAGTCTACCATCCTTTTCTTAGCAGTCATTGTTAAGGGCTCTTAGACTCTCAAAGATGGAAAGCCAATCATAATTCAAGCCTGTGAAACTTGTGGCCCTGATCAATCCCAAATCCTACTCCCCAGCCAAGGCCTCATTCAGTTTCTGCGAGGTCTGACTTGGACTCACTTACCTCGGTCACCTTTTTGTCCCCTTGAACCTTGTTTTCCTGGATCTCCGATGACAATTCCTGACATTCCCTTTTCCCCTTTGGGACCAGGCATACCAGCAGACCCGGGAACACCAGTGATACTGGCTCCTAGGAAGAAATGCAGAGGGAGGGGACAGAGATCAGGGGGAGACAGTCCTCAGGCATTGACTCTCCTATGGCCTGGAAGAAAAGCTCAGAGGGAGACAGCCCTCAGACATTGACTCCCCTGTGGCCTGGAAGAAAAGCTCATTCCCACAGAAAGACAAAACCTCCTCTTTTCCCCTCATATTTAGACCCTCCAATTGAAGACTGGTAAGGAGATGAGTCCAAGGATATGGGATATGCTATAGTCGAGAACACATGGCTGAATTCTTTCTGGCTTCTGGAAGAGCTTTATGTCCTTAAACTTGACCTTCAGGGCTTTGCTTACCTGGAGTTCCATGGGTACCCTTGGTGCCTGGAAGTCCATTCAGTCCATGTAAACCAGGAGGTCCAGAGAACCCTGAGGAGAGGAAACATCAGAAATGGCTCTTTATTGAGACATTACTCAATTCCCCAGTACCCTAGAGAAGATTAGCCAGTTTCAAACATATACCCTGCACCTTGGGTTCTCATGATTCTTATAAGGGCCACTGCAACTTTAAGAGTAAGATGGCAGTTAATTAGCTGTTAAGGTTTAGATCTAAAATGTCTCCCAAAGGCCCAAGTGTTGAAGGCTTTTTTCCCTAGTAAGAGTTGTTGTCGGACATTCCCCCATCAGAGTATATTCAGAGGTGTAGACTTTAGGAAATTATCAGACTACCATGATTCTGACTTTAGAAATGCATTAATTCAATGAGACTCAAAACTTATTGAGTTATTGAGTGGTAGAAGAACTTTATGAAGTGGGGACTAATTGGAGGAAGTAGCTACCTGGAGGCATGTCATGAATGGGGGTACTTTGTCCTGGCACTGCCTCTTACTGCTTCCTGTGTCTGCAACCCTATCATGGTATTCTTCCTTACCACATGTCCAGCTATAATGAAGCCATGTGACGACTGGGGATGAAAACCTCTAAAATCACAAGGCCAAATAAATAGGTTGGCCCACTTTTCTTATTTTTGTTTGTTTGAAATAGAGTCTCATGTTCCCCAGGATGCTTATAACTCTCTATGTAGCTGGGTGTGACCTTCAACTTCTCATCCTCCTGTATCCACATCTAGACTGCAGAGATTATAGGTGTGTATCATCACTCTGGTTTATGCAGTGCTGGGGACTGAAGCTAGGGCTTTGTATATGTTGGACAAGAACTCTACCAACTGAGCCACACCTCCCCCAATAGCAGGTGTTTTTAATAGAACAAGAAACTGGTTCTAGAAAATTAAAGCAAGGAAAGACAACATATGCTTGGGCAATAACTTTTCTACTTGGCTTCATGTAGTGGTTACATTTCTCATTTCTTTGATCAGATACTTGATGTAAGTAGCTTAAAAAGAGAAAAGGCTTCTTTTGGCTTGTAATTTGAGGGTACCATCTATCTATCATTCTGAGGAAAATATGGCAGCAGAAAGTTGAGGCAAGTGGTTACATTGTATCCATAGTCATGAAGTAGATGGTAATAAATGCTGGTTCTCAGCTCACTTTCTCCTATTTTATTCAGTCCTGGACTCCAGCCAATGGACTGGTACTTCCTATAGTTAAGATGGGTCTATTCACCTCAGTTAACCCAATCTAGATAATTCCTCATAGGCATTCCCGGAGGCTAACCAAATCTACATTGTCCCTTAGAATGTGTCCCCAAAGCTTGTCACCTAGGTGATTCCAGACCTTGTCAGGTTAACAATATTAACCATTTCACTTGAACATAGTTTTAATGTGTTCCTGAAGGTCTCTGTTGTGATATGACAAGAGTTGGTGGGATCTTTGAGAGGTGAGGTTTAGTGAAAGTTGATTTTATCTCTGAGACTTGCCACAAAATGGACAAGGTAGTTCTCATGGACCTTGAGTTCTCATAATTGGGAATTGTTACATAAGAGTATGACTGGCTCTACACCTTTTGATGTGGAGTAATGCTGTAAAAATTTGTTACTCGTATTGGTTTAATAAAATGCTGATTGGCCAGTAGCCAGGCAGGAAGTGTGGGGGGTGCTACCAGACTAGAAGTCTGGGAAGAGGAAAGGCAGAGACTCAGTCACCAGCCAGACTCAGGAAGCAAGATGAGAATACCATACTAAGAAAAGGTACCAAGCCACATGGCTAAACATAGATAAGAATTATGTGTTAATTTAAGTTGTAAGGGTTTGTTATTAATAAGCCTGAGCAATAGGCCAAACAGTTTATAATTAATATAAGCTTCTGTGTGTTTATTTGGGACTGAACAGCTGCAGGATGGGGTGGGACAGAAACTTCCACCTACACACTTTGGCCTCTTACTGAGTTGAGTTGTGATCTCTCTCTCTCTCTCTCTCTCTCTCTCTCTCTCTCTCTCTCTCAATCTGCCATGATGTCATCCTCATGAGGTGATGTAGTTAGGGTATGGTCCTCCTTAAAGCCAGTGCCATAGCTCTTTGGTATTACTGCTTCAAAAACTATAAGCTGAATCTATTTTTCTCTAAGTAACCAACCACAGGGATTTCATTATAGTAATGGAAAACTAATGTGTCTTTCTTATTAATACTTTTCTTTGTAGCACTCATGTTCTTCTATTCACATTCATAATTGTTCACCTCTCTTCCCTTCTTCTTCATTTTTTTCCAATTAAATATTTATTTACTTTATGTGTATGAGAATTTTGCCTGCATGTATGTTTATAATCTACACAAGTGCCTGGTGCCCATGGAGTTTAGAGCCATATCTTTAGCCCATTCTACATTCTTCTTTCTCATTAATCCTCATGTAACATCTCACTCTAAGCATGGCTTAGGCCTAGCTGCTATATTCCAAGATAAAGTAGTTACCATGTCTTGTTGAGGAAAAGACACTTCCTCCCAGTTCCTCCTCACAAACACACATACCTTTAGGTCCTATTAAGCCAGAGGGTCCAGGGCGGCCTATTGACCCCAGATGGCCTGGGGAGCCTGGGAGGCCTAGGTCTCCTCTCATGCCTGAAATCCCTTGAAGTCCTAGATGTGAAATCAAGGAAGACATTCAGAATAGGGTATGGCTTGAAGCTAATTCGAATTTCTTCAGAATAAAGTTGTCAAGTAGCACAGTACCTGGGGAGCCAGGAAGACCAGGATCTCCTGCAATACCAACTTTTCCATCATCACCTTTGTTCCCTGGGTAACCTCTGTCACCAACTAGCCCATCTTTTCCTTTTACACCTATAAGGTCAAAAAATTGCTGGATGATTAGTCCGCATTTCTGGAATTGTGGTCCTCCATGGGAAAACATGGGTAGGAAGGTGAAAGCATTTTGAGATGTTGAGAGAACTTGATTCAACGAAGAAACTCTGGGAAAGATTATGGTAGTTGTTTTTGTATTTGGAAGCTGTTCTCAACTGAGATGCAAGTAGACTTTTTTCTGAGTGCCTTCCAGAAGCACCAATGATGGACTGAGATGTCTGTGCATTGAAGTTTAGATGAAAATTTGTAAACCACGTTTCGGGGGTATACCAGGCTACAGGTCCTTATCAGTGTACAAATCAGTTTGCCTGGGAAAACTATAGGTATCCACTGAATGGACATTGAAGAACTTGGGGCTAGTCTCCACAATTGCTTCTAGTCCTTAAGTTCTGAAATATTTGTGAGGTATATGCAAAGATATCCCAGTCTTACCTTTAAAGCCCAGTTCACCAGGCTGTCCCTTGGGTCCTGGACTTCCAGGAATGCCAATTGTTTGGCCTTGATCTCCTGTAGGTATAAAACATAATTTTTCAAATGGTTAGGAAAACAATTGTTCATTCTTTTCACCAAAGTAATATTTTCAATCTTTTCCTCCTCAATTCAGATTCAATATGGCCAGAGGGGGTTCTTGACAAAACCACCCACTGGGTAAAAGGACCTGGGGTTCTTCCAAGCTACTGGCAGGAGATGTTCTCATACAGAGCACCGGTCCATTGGAAACACATCACTAGGCCCAGTACGTTTGAGAAGATGACTAATTGGGCTTGGAAACACAACCTGAATAATGATTCATGTAAAGGTGGGAACTGCTCCTGCCTAGGTGCTGTGCTCATCAGTGCAAGAGTTGCTCTGAGCTGAAGTTCTTTTACGCTGATGTTTTGAAGCAGATAGGTCAAAATAAAAAGCCAAAGGAATGTTTTGTTGGTGGTGGTGGTGGTGCTGTTTTGTTTTTATTTTTAACATGAAAGGGTTGTGAAGAGATTTTGGCAGGTGCCACTGCTGTTTGCATTGTCTTTGAAGAACAAGAGATGCAGAGGGTATTTGGCCAAATGGGAAATACAAACCAAATTCATTTTCCCTCTAAACACAGCTCTGCCCAACCCCTGAGTGATGGATTGATAGAATACCACCTTGGTCTAGGCAAACATATTAAAAGAGAAAATGTTCCCTACCTTTTATACCTGGGATACCAGTTGCTCCCAGGGAACCAGAAGTTCCAATGCGACCTTGAGAACCCTTCAAGGCAAAATAGAAATCATTATTTTTATCTAGAGCTCAGAGATGCTCACCATCTTTCTTCTTTCTCCTAACCCCTAGCCATCACCTGAGAGATGCTGATTGCATACTTTGTGTTAGGTGGAACAAGAGATATATAGATGGGAAGGGGATGAGCCAGGGACCAACATGCATACTTAGGGTTTGCAGAGGAGAAGATTCCATCTGCAGATTATTCCTAGTCATGTCATTTGTAACCTATCAGAATTGAAATCTCGGTGAGTCAATGTATGGCTTCATTAATTATTATTTTTTAAAAGATTTACTTATTTATTATGTACAGTGTTCTGCCTGTCTGCATGCCTGCAGGCCAGAAGAGGGCACCAGTTCCTATTACAGATGGTTGTGAGCTACCATGTGGTTGCTGGGAATTGAACTCAGGACCTCTGGAAGAGCAGTCAGTACTCTTAACCTCTGAGCCATCTCTCCAGCTCTGCTTCATTAATTATTAAGTCTCAGGAAACATAAGTCATGAACCCTAAGCCAGGCGTTCAATCTGCTCTGCAGGTATTTAGCTACCACCACTTTGGCCAAAGGTATAGAGTCATATCATATAATCATCGCTTTGGCCAAGTGTGAGGGTGCATGCGTATAATCTCAGCACTCAGGAAACAGGCAGGAACTTCACAAGTTCCAGACCAGCTTAGTGAGACTCCGTCTCAAAGCTGGAAAGAAAAACCAATCAAAAACAGTATTCTTGCTTTTCTAAACAGGGCTAAACCTCTGCTGCAGGCTACACAATGAACATGAAGTTGTCTTGTTGCCAGGTAGCAGGCTGTAACTGTGCAGGTGCATTTAGATGAGTAGCTTCCATATTCACAGGAAAAGCCACCAGCACTCACTGGCAGCTTTCTGAAACACTCTGCATCTGGGGAGTGCTTATGTCAGCTGACTTTAGTTGTTCTCGTGGTATCTAGTATGGTCTGAGGTATTTGGAGATATACCCAGTTAAAATGCATGCCAGTTAGTGCATTGCACAGGACACTGGGTAAAGAGCTGGATCACTGGGTTAATTGGACCACTATCTTCAATGGTACCCTCACCATTCTGCCTGTTTCCTGGCCTGGCTTCATATAGCACACTGCTCTTGATATGGATGTTCCTAATGTGAGTCTCTGCTTATGCCAGGACCCCTTCCTCCCCAAATGCATCCCTACTTTGTTTCTATCCCTCCCCTTCTGTGAGTTGTCAGAACTTTAAGTCTAGAATGATTTCTTTGGAGAATGTTTGAGCCATGTCAGTGTATCCTCCCTACCAGATGGACTAATGATTTTGAAAGACAAGAATTTTCTTGCAGGGAGTACAGGTGTTCTGCGCCGAATTCATTTGATCAGACTACTACTTATGTAGAACATTCCATATGTCTGACACATTGTTAAGTTCTTTGCATGTCTCATCTCATTTAATCTTCACTATTGTCTGAAAGAAGTTTGGGTATTAGTCTGCTCTTTTTAATGAATGAAGAAATAAGGCTCAGTGAACTTAATTAAGCAACATACACAAGATCACAGAGCAAATGAGTGATGGAGCCTGCTGACATTCAAATTCAAGTCCATCTGTCAAACCCACTCTAGTTTACTCTGTCTTATTTATGTTTTTAAGTGTGTCTGTAAGACAGAGATAGGGAAAGGGAGAGGGAGAGAGAGGGGATAGAGACAAAGAGAGAGGGGGGGGAAGAATACTGTGAGAATACTGCTTCCATGTGTGCAGGTGTCCATGGAGGTCAAAGAATGTTTTGGATCCCCTGGAACTGTAGTTCATAGGTAGTTGTGAGCCACCCAAATAAAACAGCAAGCACTTTGAACTGCTGAGCCATCTCTGCAGCCCCTCACCTGCCTTTTAAAAGCCCAGATAATCTAGACTTGAGCCTTTGTTAGTTGTCCTCTGAGGTATGTCAAACACCTTCCCACTAAACCATCAAGAAATCTCTGAATGCTACACTTAGAGATGTAGCCTAGCAGTAGAGCACTTGCCCTAAGTTTAATACTGAGTAAAATCCAAACCCTACACTTATTTCTAGTTGTGGTGTGGTGGTGCTTACCTGTAATCCCAACATTTGCAAAGGTGAGGCAAGAGTATTATGGGTTCAAGGCCTCCCTTAACAACATAGCAAGACCAAGCCTTAGCACTCTTCCTCCACAATCTGTGATTTTTAAAATATTTATTTATTATGTATACAGTATTTGCTTGCATATATCTCTTCAGGCCAGAGGAGAGCACTAGATCTCATTACAGATGGTTGTAAGCCACCATGTGGTTGCTGGGAATTGAACTCAGAACCTCTGGAAGAGCAGGCAGTGCTCTTAACCTCTGAGCCATCTCTCCAGTCCTCTGATTTTTTTTAACAATATGTCCAGCTTAATATTGGCTGTAGGGTGCTGACACTGGGCTGCAAATAGAAAGGCTTGTAAGGCTATTCTTCTTCAGTCCAAGAAATCTCACTGAGCAAGTGAGATTCTCTGAAGAACCAACTAGGAGCAGTTCGATATGAGCAATGAAAAGGGCCTTGCCAGCTCAGCAGCATCTCAGCAATGCATGATGAGATAGTGCCTTAAGAACAGGCAGGTGTTGGTGTTGGAGACTGCAAAGTAGGCAGGAAGCCTTGTCACATGGGGCCAATAATGGGAGTAAAGACACAGAGGAGAGGATGCTGAGGAAAAGGGTGGGAAGATCTCTCTCTCTCTCTCTCTCTCTCTCTCTCTCTCTCTCTCTCTCTCTCTCTCTCTCTCTCTCTCTCACACACACACACACACACACACACACACACACACACACACACACACACACACACACACACACACGGGGAGAGTGAGGCCTCTGAGGTTATCTTGAGGGCAAGGAAGGGTTGGGAAGTAGCCTGGAATCTGGAAGATGGCAACCTAGGGCATGCACCTATGCTGTAAAGGTTCTTTGATGGTGAAGAGACAGGACTCTGGATAAACTTACACTCTTTCCTGGCATTCCTGGGAAACCTGTAATCCCTAGGGACCCCTTCAGGCCGGGTAATCCGATTCTTCCTACAGATCCAGGGGAACCTGGGCTCCCACTGAGTCCTTTGATGGTACTGGACTGTCCAGGAGCTCCTGGTTGGCCTGGTAACCCTGGGATGCCAGGCTCTCCTTTGTCACCTGGGAAAGAAGCAAAATCTGTTAGAAAAGGGCTAGAGGCAACAATAATATTTGTCTAGTTTCAGGTGACCAAAGTCATATACCAAGTGTACTCTCAGGTGAGGGGACGCTAGCTTGGGGTGATGGTGGAAAGAGGAACCATTGATGTCACTTCAGATCTAGTATTGGGCAATATCTATGCCTTACTATCTACCAGACTCTTTCTGGGATACCACAGACTGTGGGTCAAAATTTCAGTTCTGCAGAGCCAATAGTACTCAAAGATCAAGGGGCGCTCAGGAAAAAGGAAGATAGTCTCCTTGAACCCCATGTTGCCTCCCACACTGCCATTCTTGGGGGGTAAGCTTTGCTTTTCTCAGGAAGGAAGCCTAGGATGGGTGTAAATCCTTTCTTGAAAATCACTCCTGAATAGCCCCTGCCTCAGCACCTCTAGGTCCAGGAAATCCATCAGATCCAGTAGAACCTCGGGAGCCTTTTTCTCCTTTGAACCAAAGGTTCAGCATTGGAGGTCTTGGGCCGGATACTCCGATTGACCCTGGATCCCCTCTGTCTCCTGAAGGGAGGCAGAGCAAGCAGTCAGCATGAGAGAGACAGTTTACACACAAAGTCACACTAGGGCTGAATTTATATTGTTTCTTACCACACTACCCCCCAACCCAAGCCAAGTTCTTAGGCCTTTCTATCCTATTCCCTATCCCATCCTCAAACTCTGTGTTTCTGTGTATGCTCTGACTTACTCCAAACCCAAAGCCATCAGTAAGTTTAGACCCTACTCAAAATTCTTTCCCAAGGATGAGTTTGGGAGTATATAATGGAGGCCTCCATTTTGGTTTGAATAAGTGTCCCTGCCCAGATCTGGGTGGTAATGGCTAGATTCTCAGCCATTGACTTCATAGGAAGGAGAGGGAACCTTTGATGCCTGGAATTGAATAGGAGGAAGTCAAGTTATTGAGTACATGTTCTTGAAGGGGACTGTGAGACTCTCGTTCTTATCACTTCCTCAGTTTTGCTTCCCAGCTGCCATGCTCTACTGAGGTACTGTTCCCCCACAGGCCCAGAGGCAACGCGCTCAACTGAGCACAGATGGAATCCTCTGAAACCAAGATCTAAACTAAACCTTTCCCTTCTTATAAACTGTTTATGCTAGGTAATTTTTTCAGTAGTCAAAAGCTGACTAACACAGTCCATAACATGTAGTGTTGACTCTGAAGGGAATAGTCCTTTGTTTTCAAAGGACTTGATTCAGAAGTTCAAACATTTGCCTAATACAGAGTTGGCATTCATCACATGAATGACAAAGTTGACAAGCAACATACACTTTGAAAAACAAAATGTTTTTTTAATCTCTCTCTCTCTCTCTCTCTCTCTCTCTCTCTCTCTGTGTGTGTGTGTGTGTGTGTGTGTGTGTCTGTCTGTATCTGTGTCTCTGTCTCTCTCTGTGTCTCTGCTTCTATCTCTTTTTCTCACCTTTTTCACCTGGACTACCAGTCTGTCCAGGTTGTCCCACCTTTCCAAATGACCCAGGAAATCCCTTTATTCCAGCAGCTCCAGGGATACCAGGAAGGCCAGGTAATCCGGGAAACCCTACTGGTCCAGAGGACCCCCGTTCACCTGTTGAAAAGCAAAACTTTCTTTTATTAATGTTTCTGTTGTACATACAAGGAAAGAAAGGGAGGCACAATCTCACAGAGAAGAAGTTGCAGAAAGGATTTGAACAGGTTTCTCTAACTCTAAAGTCTGTTTTTACCAAGCTGCTTAGTTATTATCCATCCCAGGTCTCTCAGAACAGGCACACAGCACTAAGCACCAGGAAAAACTTGAAGATATAGGCTCTTTTGCTTTATGTCATTAAGTTCAGAGCACATGTCAAGAACAAAAAAGCCTAGGTCTAGGAGGAAAGAGGTGAGCACAACCTTGCCCCTTTGTGCTAACCAGTTGTATGCCGTCCTGAGACTAGGCATTTTCTCTCATTTAAAGCAGAGATGCCACACGCCTAACCACTGCTATGGAAATCATAGGAGGTGAGAGCTGTTAGGCTCCTTGTAATGTGTCGTGCTGAGTGATCTATATGCAGCTGTTATTGTCCTGAACCTTTCTGACCATGTTAATCATCCCATTGTCCCAAACAACAAGCAGTTTGAGTGACTCACATTAGGTGACCATCTTCCTTTAATACAAGCCTGGTCTAAATAATTTGCTCCAAAAAGCCTGCCTACCTCCTGTTCCTGGGCAGAGGGGAGGGAACTATTTGGGCAGCGCAGAATGAATGCTCCTTCTGGGTAGCCCCTGTCCACTTCACTAGTCTTCCCTATTATTTCACTTACCCTTTTGGCCTGGGATGCCTGGCAACCCAGTGACTCCTGAGAAACCTGGGCTTCCCAGGAAACCAGCTGACCCTTGAGAACCAGGAAGGCCTTTTATTCCAGGAAGACCTCGTTTTCCAGTTGACCCGGGTTGACCTATGTTGCCTCTTTGACCCTTTTTTCCAGATTGCCCTGAATGGAAAGAACACAGGCCAGCCATTAAGTGAGGTTCTGGTCAGATTTGGGCCATGGCTTATTCCCCTTGGTTCTGATTGCTGGCTTGTTGAGTTTTGTCCATGGCCCTTTAACGATACCCAGTGAGAGCTGTCAACAAGCTGAGTGCTAAATTGCTCAGAGCATTCGTACCTACCACCCAGAGCAACATGCTAAATGCCTATGGCTTCTAGCATGGCACAATGGTGTGTTGGAAACTCAACTGCCTTGTGATTCTAACTTCTTTATGAATGTGGTTTACACTGGAGCCTCTAAATGGAGCTCTGGGAATCCAGGGTGGCAACAGGACTCTGGTTTCCTGGCACTTACACTCTGAATCCAGTTGCAATGGTTGTTTCCCCAGCCAATTGGTGAAGTAGAGGTTAAAGCTGAGCTGTTGTTCTATCTTCCCAGGGAGTCTTGGATACAGGGTTGCCCTTTTAATCCCTCAAGCAAGCGGTTAAGTCAGCCAGTTCCTTGGCATTAGGTTTGAAAGACCCCCTAGTGCCAAGTACTGTAGAGACCCACAAGGCCCATTTGATCTCCTGGGCCCTCTGAGCCTTCTGTCACCATGCTTTAAGTTGGTCAATGGGATTAACCTCCTGAGCTGCTGCCAAAGTGGAATGTCCAGGTACAAAGCAAGGAAATTAAAAAAAGCAAAGGATTAAATCAATGAGACACAAGTATTTGGGCTCCCAAGGACCTGAATGAATGGCTGACTTAGCTTTCCATGAAATGAAAAGCGTCAAGTAGCTGCCAGCCCCAGGATTCCATTGGGAAGTTGTGAAGAAAGCTCTGTAACAAGAGAGTGAAATACAATGGGAACCAACCCTCTAGCAGGGGTTCAGCAATCCCTGGCCTTGTAAGCAAAGCCATGTTATAGTTGATAATCAGATAATTCCCCAGTGGGGAGTCTTAGTTGGTGAGCTTGTGGGCTGTTTTTTTTTCTTCTTTATGGCAGTAGCTTACATGAAGACCCCAGAAACAGAAGGACAAAGGAGATAAAGCAAATATTAACGGCTCTGCAAATAACTCAGCTTCAGTAACTTAGTAAGGAGGCACAGTGAGGATAATGGTATCAAAGTCCTTGTTACCGAGTGAAAGCCCCTGCTTGCCTATGGATCCTCAGAGGCATGTTCCCCTGACAGGCATATTCCCCTCACAGGCTGTCCTGGTGATCCTGGTGATCCAGGGTTGCCCCTCTCACTGGGCAGGGGTGCGTGTGTGGTGAGGGTGAGGGTGAGGGGAGTTCAGCCCCAGCTCTCTGTCAAATCAGGCTCACCATAGCCCCAGTGAGGGTACAACACACCTCAACACAGGGTGGTTTCTTTAATAGAGAAAGGCCAGAGGCAGGCCAAAGCATCAAAAGGGGGCAGGAGGCCGTGGAAGACAAAAATGACAGAGATTTGCTGTCATAGTTCAGAAGCTAAACAGTAGCAGTGTGTTTTGCCTGGCACAGCCAGGGTGATTTGGGATCTGACACTAGAGAGGTTAGGAAAATCAAATCTCCTCGATTCTGACCACGTCACAGTGCCACTATTAGTCCCCAGGATGCCTAAGCCTAGCTAAAGTCTATCAAGTTGGGGTCCTTCCTGCAATGGGCCTACCTGAAATGCCTGGAAGGCCTGGTGCTCCTGGGAGTCCAGATGCGCCCTTGATGCCAAGTGGATCACTAGACCCTGTGGGTCCTGGCTGTCCTGGTGATCCTGGTGATCCAGGGTTGCCCCTCTCACCTTTGGGGCCTAGCATACCAGACTTCCCATTCAAACCTAATAAAAAAGGAGGGGACAGATGTTTATAGCCTGGATTACAGGGAGGCTCTGGGTCACCAAACCATCTTCCAATGGAAGGGCTTGGCCCACGATTCACCTCAGGTGACACTGTCTTCTCTTCTCAACAGCTTTGCAAGAATTTGACTATTGGTTACAGCTACCCCTGAAATTGCTATCATAGGAAAATGGACTCTAACCACAGAAGGAAAAATTTTCCCCAAAGAGAGAATAAAATGTCATTTTAGATGCCTAATTAATTATTTCAGATTCAGCCATGTATTTCATGCATGTATTTATGCAAAGACAGCAGTTACTTTACATAAAGTTTTGTTCATTGTTAAGTATGGGGTCAAGAAGAGTCACCCTTGGGTCCCGGAAGGCCAGAGTCTCCAGGAAATCCTTTGTCCCCTGGCAATCCCTGTAGGCCTTGCTCCCCTGAAGCACCATTTTCGGCACCAAAGATGTCACCAGTGGCTCCCTTGGAACCT